>NW_001849538.1:156580-202240 GCF_000209065.1 Trypanosoma cruzi
GCGCTCTAACAACGATCCAACTGCACCGGGGACGGACACTGTTCCCCCGTCGGCGAGGGAGGAAGACGTCTCTCCAGTAAGGAGACGGACCCTCACACGCCGTCGGAAGGAGAAATGTCCGCACTGTGATTCCACATTGACGGGATTCTCGGGTCTCGTCAGTCACTGTCGGTCATTTCATCCGGAACATCCTCCACCGCTTCCCGAGCTCAAATGCGATTTCTGTGACATGGTTTTCCCCGCACGGAGAAGCACCGCACAGCACAGAAGTCGCTGCGCACACAACCCAGACGCCACACGGCATCGAAACAGCAGTGCCAGGAGGCGATCTCTGCTGCCGCAGGATCAGCCAGCTTCCACAAGCACGCCAATCGGCCCGCAGGAAACCTTGCACCATCTGCTTCCAGAATGTCCAGGCACCTTGGCTGTGCGTCAACGGCTGGGCATTGAACAGGACCTTCGCCTCGGAAAGTTCTCTCAATGGCAGTTGCTTCATAGCAGGAAACTTTTGTCGTTGCTCGACCACCTCTTCGGCACTCAGATGGCACTGTATAGCTAGACGCGCTGGTAAGAGTAGAAAAAAAAAAAAAAGGGCGATGACCCCTGGCTCAGCCGGCCACCTCAACGTGGCGCCAGGGTCTAGTACTCTTTGCTAGAGAGGAAGCTAAGCGCCTGCTGCCCATCCGCTGCACGCGGAGAGGCAGGAGGCGCCGCACAAACGGGTCGGAAGGGCACCAGATGGAGCCATTTACATGGCTGCCCGCGGAGCGGTATTTCTATCCGCTGCTGAATTCCGTCGGCGCTTATCAGCGCTATACATACCGTTTGCGTGCCGTATGTGACGCGCAACGACAAAAGCCACTGCTAAGCGGAGACATTGAGCAGAACCCAGGCCCCATAGCAGTACTCCAGATGAACGTTTCTTGCCTCACGCCGTCAAAACTCGCAACATTAATGGCGCAAGGAGCAGACATAATAGCCATTCAGGAGACTTGGAAGTCGTCAGAGCAGATCGCCAGCATGCACACTGGAGATTATGTGCTCCATGCACAGTCGCGCATCGGCAAGGGAGGCGGTGTGGCGGTACTGGTGCGGAAAACTCTCCGCTCCAAGCGTATACCTCTCACCATCCCCCAGCATGACACCAGCCTTGAAGTGGTGGTGGTCCAGGTTGCTCTGGACCAGAACCGTGATCTTATTGTCGCGAGTGCCTATACGAGACCACCACCGCAAGTAACGCAATCCTTCGGGCGGTTAGTAAACTGCCTTCCAGCCTCGACGCCGCTCCTGCTGTGCGGGGATTTCAACATGCATCACCCACAGTGGGAGCCATTCTTGGAGACTTCTCCAAGCGAGGTTGCTGCAGAATTTTTAGAACTGTGCACGGATGCGGGGCTCACCTTGGTTAACACCCCTGGTGAGATCACGTATGCCCGTGGCACAAGAGAACGATCCCGCATCGATCTGACATGGTCAAAGCATTTGACTGTGTCGGATTGGTCAGCTCCCGTGTCGCCGCTTAGTGATCATTATATGCTGACATTTACGCTGCATCAGGCATTTAAGGATACCATACCTTCGGCGCCCCCGTCGGCACCTAAGTTTTTCTACAGTTGGGGGAAGTGCAAGTGGGATTTATTCATCAAGGACTTCGACGCACAACTTCCGGCATACGACTATAAAAAGCAGTCCACCGGCATTAAGGCTTTCACGAGAGCGCTTATAACTTCGTATCGACGACATTGCCCCCGCGGCATGCACAAGGACGGTCCCAGGCTTTGGGACGACACTCTCATGGAGGCAGAGCGGATGGCTACCGACAGCAAGGCCCGCTATCTACAGTTACCGACGCCCGACCGTGAGGCAGAAATGCAACGGACAAGGAGTCAGTTCTTCCTCCTGCTCCGAGAGCGCTTGCGCAACACGTATCTACGTCGCATCAGCAAGTTAAATCCAGGCGAGCCACTCGCATGGAAATACATTTCCGGACGAAAAAAGGCATCACTTCCATCTCCCACATCAATGTTATTAGGAGATGGTCAACACACTTACAAAACAGCAAGGAGAGCAGCGAATGCCCTCAATCGCATCTTTCTTCCATTTCACCCCTCTCACAAGGCAGTTAGGCCTTCCAAAGGCATCAACAGACAGAGTGCATCCTTGAACATTAATGCTTCTTCTCTTTTTGGGCAGCAGAACAACAGCGAGTCTGCCGCTACTTCTAGCTTCAAGTTCTTCACTCTCATCTAGTTCTGAGCCACAGGATAAAAACGAAGCTGCCACCACATTTGGTTTAGTTGCTCATCTTCACTCCCCTCTTGATGCGCCTTTTAATCGTACGGAACTGCTTGCTGCGCTACGTCATACGCCGTATGGCAAGGCCCCCGGACCGGATGAAGTCCACAGTGAGGCACTGCGACATATTTCGTCAAAGGGCCTCCGATTCCTTCTTCGTTGCGTTAACCGCAGTTGGGCGACCGGTGCGATTCCGGTTGAGTGGAGACGCGCCACCATCGTTCCACTCTTAAAACCCGGTAAGTCGCCGGAAGTGCTTGAGTCATATCGACCCATCAGCCTTACCTCCATTGTGAGTAAGGTTGCTGAGAAAATGGTACTGAAGAGATTGCTATGGGTGTGGACGCCACACCCCCACCAGTATGCATATCGTAGTATGCGTACCACGACGATGCAGCTGGCACACCTGATACACGAAGTGGAGCATAATAGAAATCACTATTTCCAAGTGAGCCTTCCCAAGAAGAGCGGTATTGGCAATCAACTCCACTACAGACCCCATCGGACCCTGCTGGTGTTGGTTGATTTTAGCAAGGCTTTTGACTCCATAGATCATCGAGTCCTCAGTCGCTTGCTGGCTAATATTCCGGGGGTGGATTGTAGAAGGTGGCTTAGAAACTTTCTATGTGGTCGCTACGCGAGGACACGAGTTGGCCACAGACACAGCGATCGGCGTCCCATGCTGCGAGGAGTTCCTCAGGGGTCCGTGCTGGGACCGTATTTGTTCTCCCTTTACGTACACCCACTTCTCAATCTGCTGAACAGCTTTGCGGGTGTCACAGCAGACATGTATGCGGACGACCTCTCTATTATCGTTAAGGGGCAGTCCCGGGAAGACGCCATTCCCACTGCCAACATGGTTCTTCAAAAACTGCATGCGTGGAGTCAGGAAAATGGCCTGGCTATCAACCCGTCAAAGTGTGAAGCCGCTTGGTTCACACTATCCACGCACACGGAGTCAGATTATGATCGTGAAGGAAAGTGGCCCCTGGTAGTGGCTGGATGTCAAATCCCAGTCATGACCATGGGGGCATCGCGAACTACGAAGCTTCTCGGCATGGATCTCGATCCACGACTGACGCTAAATGTGGCGGCCACCAAGCAATGCGCCGCCACTTCGCAACGGATATCGCAGCTACGCTGCATAGCGCGCAAAGAGGCGGGACCATCTCCACATGACCTACGCACGTTCGTCATTGGATACGGTGCTTCCAAATTACGCTATGGCAGCGAGCTCATATGGGCAGTAGCGACGGATTCAGCGAAGAATGAGATGCAGAAGACGTACGCAACTCTAGCACGCATTGTCAGCGGAGTTCCGAGCACTGTCGACCCGGAATCCGCACTACTGGAGGCTAATATGCCGCCGCTCCACGTCCTTTGCCTGCGCGCACGGCTCTCCATATTTGAGAACACACGCGCATGTCAGACGGACTGGATGCGGAGACCCCCGCCTGAGCCACCGCCTCGCGCTGGTTTCCGCATCTCGCCATTATCTCGGGACGAGCTATATTCCTTCGTAGACGCATACACAAAGGACTATGGCATCACCGAGAGCTCACCACGCAAAGAGCGGTTCTTTCGCAGCTCCATTCCTCCCTGGTTTGCGGCCTCCGCTCACCGGGTCACCATCGGCGTGGAACTTCCGATAGACCACTCAATAACTGACGAAGAGGAGCTGATAAGGGAAAAGCGCAGAGTCAGCGAAGAGGCTCTGGCGCTGCACAGCCATCGTTCGTGGATGCTTGCGACCGATGGCGGTGTCGACGTTCCCAAGTCAGCAGGGGTTGGAATACTGCTTTCATCCCTCAACTCATCGGAGATAATAGAAAAGGCCAGCATGAACTGCGGTGCACGCCCATGCAGCTACAGGACGGAATCCCGTGCGCTGCTTCTAGCCCTAGAGAAGCTGATGATTCCTCGTATCCGCCACAGGCGTAAAACCCTGCTTGTGGTTACGGACAGTCATTCCCTTCTGGCCGCCGTCACCAAGGGCCCGCTCAGTCAGACAGACTGGACGGAGGATCAGATCTGGCAGCGTCTCTTGACACTGACGTGTGCTGGCTGGTCCGTGCACCTGCAGTTTTGTTACGGACATTGTGGAGCACATGCTAACGAGCTTGCAGATCAGTATGCGACGCAGACTATGGAAAGTGGACAATACACGGAGCAAGGAATCGCACCTTTATGGCATACGGATCTGCTGACATGTTTTACTACCCAGCTCACCAACAAGTGGCGTAGTACCATTCGTCAAGATACTCATCGCTACTTGCTTTGCGGCACAAGGCCATCAGATCTCAGCGGTAAGGACCTGATCACTCAGGAAGTTCTACACCGTCAGGAACTGGTTCACCTCGCAAGGGCAAGGTGCGGGGAATCTGAGCTCTGGGGCCGACTATACTGGGCCGTGAGAGATTGCACGAACCAATGCCGATTCTGCAACATCTCACCGGAACAGTCTGCATACATGCGCTCTAACAACGATCCAACTGCACCGGGGACGGACGCTGTTCCCCCGTCGGCAGGGGAAGAAGACGTCTCTCCAGTAAGGAGACGGACCCTCACACGCCGTCGGAAGGAGAAATGTCCGCACTGTGATTCTACATTGACGGGATTCTCGAGTCTCGTCAGTCACTGTCGGTCATTCCATCCGGAACATCCTCCACCGCTTCCCGAGCTCAAATGTGATTTCTGTGACATGGTTTTCCCCACACGGAGAAGCACCGCACAGCACAGAAGTCGCTGCGCACACAACCCAGACGCCACACGACATCGAAACAGCAGTGCCAGGAGGCGATCTCTGCTGCCGCAGGATCAGCCAGCTTCCACAAGCACGCCAATTGGCCCGCAGGAAACCCTGCACCATCTGCTTCTAGAATGTCCAGGCACCTTGGCTGTGCGTCAACGGCTGGGCATTGAACTGGACCTTCGCCTCGGAAAGTTCTCTCAATGGCAGTTGCTTCATAGCAGGAAGCTTTTGTCGTTGCTCGACCACCTCTTCGGCACTCAGATGGCACTGTATAGCTAGACGCTGGTAAGAGTAGAAAAAAAAAATACAGGCATCAGGTCATTATTTGGGTATGAGGCGAGCTGTAAAGGGTGAAGTGATCTTCGACGAGGATATACGCAAGCTTTGCGATAAGGGCGTCAACAATCTACCTGGGTGGTCATTAGCTGCTGCGGAGGTAAAAGCAAGTGTTCATAACTCCAATAAACATTTCTTGGATGCAGCCGCCGAGGAGGCGTGGAACCCAACGACGACGAGCGCACCGGAGAAACTGGAGGGATTGTACAATTCTGTGCACAATGCGAGGTGGAGCCATGCGATGGAACTTCCGGACGGCGTGGAGAGAACGAAAACGGAGACGGGAATGGATGTGAGGGAAGCCAGAACAGTCATGGTCGTACAAGAAAGCTGACGACGCTATCGAAGAGAACGACGCTGTGCAGCAATTCGGTGCAGCACCTCCCGTGTTGATGGTGCTTGCCTCGGAGAAGGGATGGCCGTATACGATGAATACGATACAGGATCTTCCTAAGGACGTTTTTGTAAACTGTGCGGTGGATCGGGCGTGGCAAATCGTCCTTGACGATCTAACTAAGTGGTTTAGCAATTTTCATTTGACTCTCAATTCTTCACCCGTGCCGCATTTGTTGATTGGGACGCCCGGAATCGGGAAGTCGATGGCTGCCGGTTCGTACCTCCTCTACCAGCTGCTGCACTGCGATGCGGAGCAGCTCCCAATGGTTGCGTACGTTATTGGGAGTCAATCATTCCTGTTTGACAAGACCACCAAAACGGTATCAACATACAGGGGTGACCCCAGGATTGAGGATGTTGTAAACATTTTTTCTTTGCGTGGGGTGAAAGGGTATATTATCTACGACGTGGCATTGGCATCTCGTCAACCGTCTGCCGGTTTGCCTTGCAAGGGATGGGGCATGATTGTGGTGACACCACCAGACAAAAACGAATATGAACGGCGGACAAAAAAAATGGACGCTACTGCAATCGTAACGAATTGTCCCGAAGAAAACGATGTGAGGGCAATGTGCATTTGGATGAAGCGCAATCGACCCCTGCAGGAGCAAGCGGAGTACTGGAAGGAGGTGAGGGGTCGCATGAATAACGTGGGACCAATTCTCCGCTTCATCTTTGGCAAACAGGCATATGATGACTGCATTAAAGCGTGTCAGCAGGCCGTGGATGGGTCGACCGCCTCGGAATTAGAGCGCAATTTGGGTATTGGCTGTTACTCGTCCAATGACAGTGAATTGTCTCGAAAGCTTGTGAAGGTTGTCCGAGTACGACGAGGATACAATTTTGCATCGCCTTTGAATGTACTGATATCTCCCCACCTCGAACGCGAAATATTGTCCCGGCTGGAAAATGAAATGAAGCAGTCCGATTTTATTTTTTTTGTTTCGAGGTTCTGGGATTATGTCCCACCATACATTATTGAAAAGTACGCCGTATCCGCATTTTTGAATGAGGATTTACTGCGTGCGATAAGACTTAAAATCAGGGAACTGAGGCCACCAGGACGACGTGAGCCACACAGCTGTGCGCTGAAAGAGCACTCAGACAAGAGCTTCACCAGGAAAGAGGTTCTACCGCCACCCGAACGTCTTTCCAATCCGGTTGCTATGGACCACTGGGTGCTGTATGAGCCCAAAATCCAAAACTTTCCGTTGGTGGACGGCTTTTTCTTTGTGGACTCAAATCCTAAGATGCTGGTTGGACTGCGGATGGCTGCGGCGGGTGAGCACCACAAGATAACCAGCACTGTGAGGCAGTTCACTGAGTGCCTGGCGGCATATTTTAATGGATGGAAGAAATTATCCCGAGACATGTTGTGGGAGATTATTTACGTGCAGCACGAGATATGCAGGCCGATGAATGACTGGCGGAGATGTGAAGTCGTCAATTCCAATAATTTGGGCGAGGAGAGCCGTGAGATTCGGCGTTCTGGAAGGAAAAGGTGCGTCAGTACCAAGTGTCAATACCATCCGGAGATATTAGAATCGACGAGGCTTTCCGAAGTGAGGAATAACCACAGATATACGAAAACAATTAGGGAGGGAAAGGGGTGCTTTGGTTCTTGTTATGAACTACTAGGGGTTGTTCCATACATTTTTGGATACTTGTGTGTGTATACTGTGCGTAATTGGAGAATTGCCCGGTATGAGGGAATTATTGCGGCCAGTGTTGTTGCAGTGCTACCGCATTGTTTATTTTCTTCTATTGTGCTCTAAGGCCCATCACGAATAGAAGCATCCTTAAGGGATGGACGAAGAATAATTCCTGTTGAGGAAATGGTGCACCCCGTGTGGCTGCATGGAGTGGGGCAACGCGTCATGGTTGGATAAGGATCCGCTTCTGCGTGTGTCTCTTTGGGTGATTGCTCGCTTGGTGTGCGTTGTCTGTTGGCTGCGGGGCTGTGGCCGTATCCCGTTGGCCGTGGGATTGAAGTGGAGGCGGTGGCGGTGTGTCTCTTTTCCTCGCCCATTGTGGGTGAATGCGGGCGGTGCGCGCGTTTTTTGTGTGGAGGACCAAATCCTCCCACGCGCGGTCTGGCAGCGCTGCGATGGTGTTTGTGAGGGCTGGTGTGTAGGCGATGGTTCTCCGTGCTGTTCCTTCCGGATTCTCTCGTGTCCCGCTCTCCGCATGGGTGCTCTGCTCTGTTCCCCACGGACGTGTGTGATGTATTGCCGCTTTTTTCTTCTTTCAATTGTTGAACACACTCACGCTGGGAAGGAAAGAAAACAAGCGCCAAACGCTACTGTGAAATTTAAAGGCACTGAAAGGACCAACAGCACCCACCGCCCACACACACATATTTGTATGCTCTCACGTGTTGCTGCAGTCATGGCACCCCGCACACACAACCGTCGCCGCGTGACCGGATCCAGCGGAAGGAGGAGGGAAGGAAGAGAGAGTGAGCCGCAGAGGCCCAACATTTCCCGGCGTGTGTTTACTTCCGCGGTGCTGCTCCTCCTTGTCGTCGTGATGATGATGTGCTGCAGCACTGGTGGAGGTGCACAAGCTGCTGAGGTGGATCAGTCGTCTAATCCACGGTTTCAATGGAAGGACATCAAGAGTGAGGGTGGTGTAACTGTGGACTCGTTGGGTGTTCCCGGCCTTCTAAAAGTGGGGAGTGGCGTATTTGTCGTTGCCGAGGCGCAGTGCAAAAAGGATGGAAACAGCGGCTTTAGTGGCATTGTATCCCAACTTCTCACGGAAACAGAGGATAACGAGCCGAAGGAAGTGCTGAAGGAAGCCAAAAAGGATACACAAGTTCTGGAGGAAGTTACTTCTGCAAAGGAGGAGAAGAGAGTAAATGTGAGCCGACCAACAGCAGTTGTGGAGGGAAGTAATATTTACATGCTTGTTGGAAAACACAGCCATGGAGATCTCGCTGAATGTAAGGCTGGGACTGAGAAGATCAAATCGGAAATATTGCTGGTGAAAGGGACAGTCAGTGGTGATGAAGCAGAGAAAAAAATCCGCTGGAACGATACTGACGGTCTCCCGTGCACTCTGGGCGAGGAACACAAATCCCTGTCACAGCTGATTCTTGGCGGTGGATCGGGTGTTAAGATGCATGATGATACGCTTGTGTTCCCAGTGGAAGGCAAGAAGAAGAAGGAGAAGGAGGAGAAAGATGTGAAAACCGTTTCACTGATCCTATACTCGAAGGACTTTACGACTTGGACGCTGTCGAAGGGGATGTCTGCCGATGGCTGCAGTGTTCCCTCCGTCGTGGAGTGGGAGAAGGAAAAAAAACTCATGATGATGACTGCGTGTGATGATGGCCCCCGCAGGGTGTACGAGTCCGACGACAAGGGGGATTCGTGGACGGAGGCACTCGGGACACTCTCGCGCGTGTGGGGCAACAAACGGGATAAAAAAGCGAAACTCGTTAGAAGCGGGTTCATCACAGCGCGGACTGACGGGGTTGAAGATAAGAGAACTGTGATGCTCGTCACTCTGCCGGTCTACTCCAAAAAAGAGAAAAATGGAAACAGCAATGGAAAGGGTGTACTCCATCTTTGGGTTACGGACAATACGCACATTGTTGATATTGGGCCGGTATCCGGTGATGAGGACGCTGCCGCCAGCTCCCTGTTGTACAGAAGTGGTAAAGATGGTAAAAATAAGAAGGAGTTGATTGCACTGTACGAGAAGAAGAAGGGCGATGAGAAAGAAACATCACCCGGTATGGTCTCTGTGATTCTGACTGAGCAGCTGAAGCGTGTGAAGGAGGTGCTGAAGACATGGAATGAAGTGGACAAACGTGTCTCCAAGCTGTGCGCTTCTGAGAATGCTAAGGAGGATCCCTCACCTGCCACTGCCTGCGGCGCCGCCATTCCGACGGATGGGCTGGTTGGCTTTTTGTCCGGCAAGTTCTCTGATGGCACATGGAGGGACGAGTACCTCGGCGTGAACGCCACAGTAAAGAAGAATGATGGGGTGGAGAAAAAGGAAAATGGCGTAACATTTAAAGGGCGTGGTGCGTGGGCGGAGTGGCCCGTTGGCAGTCAAGGGGAGAATCAGCTGTACCACTTTGCGAATTACAACTTCACTCTTGTGGCGACAGTGTCCATCCACGGTGAGCCGAAGGGAGATACCCCCATTTCTTTGATGGGCGTGAAGACGAATGGTGCTGAGAATACAGTACTCCTGGGACTGTCGTACAGCAACAACGAGAAGAAATGGATGCTACTCTGCGGTGGCGGAACGAAGTCAGAGGAGCTTAGCAGCCCTTGGGAGCCAGGGAAAAAACACCAATTGGCCATTGTGCTACAGAACGGCAGCCAGGGCTCCGCGTACGTTGATGGTCAGCGTTTGGGTGGGGATGAACAATGTGAATTGAAAGTGACGGAACCGAACGAAATCTCCCACTTCTACATTGGAGGGGATGGAGGCGGCGCAGGGAGCCAAGAAGGCGTGTCTGTGACCGTGACGAACGTCCTGCTGTACAACCGCCCGTTGAATGAAGCAGAAATTGTCGCCCTCAAACCCAATAAAGACTCCACTTCACCTTTGGAAAAGAATCCGTCGGAGCACTCAACAGTTTCTTCTACCTCCATTATAACTCCCATATCTCCGGTGTCCCCGAATGCTCAGAAAACCGAAACTCCGTCTACTCCTGTCGGAACACAGCTGACGGAACAGGGACAGTCAATGGGGAGCAGTAAAGGTGCGGGCAGTGGCGCTGCATCCGCATCAGCGGTGTCCACTGTCAGTAATTCCTCAGCAGGAAAGGAGTCCGTAGTGCAGGTGACGTCAGGAACATCTCCCGACGGGACTCAAACTGTGGGTGGCGGTTCTACTGCAGTTGGCGAGCCAACGATGGAGACCCGAGAAGGAGGAACGAATGGGCAGGAGGAGGAGGTTAATCAACAGGTCATGGAAGTAAATACTACGGCGCTCAACAGCAGCCTCGGAAATGTGTCGCAGGGGAATAACAGTGATGCTGGCACTATGCGTGAGAGCGGACTGCTGCCATCGCTGCTTCTTCTCCTGTTGGGATTGTGGTGGTTTGCGGCTCTGTGAGGCGTGACTGGCTGCCGCGTGGAATACCTGCGCCCTTCCCAGCAGAGAATTACTTCCTCTGGAAAGAATATTTTTGATACTTTTACTTTTTTTGCGTATTTTAAATTTATTTTACTGTTTGCTACTTTCTTGTTTTAAAATTCTTTTTTTCTTTTCTTTTTTAAAAATCTCTCATCCCTCTTTTTGCTTTCGGGGCAATCACTGTGGACGTTTTCTTTTCCACTCTTCCCTCTTTAATTGTTTGTTGCTGCACTCTTCCTGTGAGGGTGACGTGTGTTCCCGCCCAACTGCTCCACTCGCACACCGCCGACACGCTCATGACGACGGCCCTGTGCGCCTTGCCTGCTGCACGCATGAGGAGGGGCCGCGACGAACGGCGCGCTGAGGGAGCCGTGACGTGTGGGCGTGCGACGAGGGCCTGTGGGGCGGAGCACACATTTCTTCCCTCTTGTTTTGCTTTCTTGCGGCCAGGGCGGGCAGACACCCGCAGCGCCACACACACAGCCACACCCTGCCGCCGTGTTTTTCTTTTCTTTTTCATTTATAATTATTTTGTGTGATGGGGTTTGTATGAGACGAAGGGGAAAGTTTTTTTGTTTTGTTTTAAATAAATCTTGTGTGGATTGCCGCTGCTTGGGCTGCAGTGCAGTCATGAGTTTGAGCAGTCTTGTTGTTGTTGTTTCCGCCATGCGTCTCTGCTGCACATTTTTGTGTGTTTCTCCACACACTCTGCTCTCTTTTCTACTTTTCTGCTTTGTGTTTCTGCAGGCACACACAACCACACACACAAGATGCACAGTGCGGTGGATTTGAATGCTTCTTTTGTGGTGCATGCTGGCAGTTGCGTGTGGCGGCTGTTGTCTTCTTCCGTGGCTATGAGGAGAAGTGAGGAGGGAGTGCGCAGCCCGAGTCTCCTTTTCTGCGGGTGTGATGCACCGCGTGTGACTGCGTTGAGTTGGGCTCCGTGTCCCATTGAGGGCGGGATGGCTGGAAATTTTGTTGCCGCGTCATGGATGGATGAGGGTCCACTGGCGCGTGTGGCTGGTGTGGTGATTGCCTGCTCCGTGTGTGTTGTGTGGTGGCCGCGGGGTTTTTGCCATTTCCCTGGGGCTGTGGCGATGAGCTGGGAGGAGATGGTGGTGGATGTGTTGTCCTTCTGCATGGTGGGTGACTGCTGGCGTTGTGTGTCTTCGTTGCGTGGATGCCGTCTCGTGGCGTGTGAACTGTGCGGCTGGGCCTCCTGCCCTCTCCTCATGTTGTCTGCTCTTTCTCGCTGCGTCCGCTGCACTCCGTCCCTCTCCCTCCTGTTACATCCCTTTTCCTTCTGGCTCACGGATCGGCTGACTGATTCCAACGACTCCACCACGGGTGATGACGGCTGCGATGGTGACGATGGTGACGGTGCGGCGCCATGTTGGTCCTTGCGCTCTTGTGCTGCTGCTGGGAGTCCTGGAGATGTATCTGGTGCTGCGGATGCGCTGGTTGTGCCGGTGGTTGTGCCGGTGGATGTGTCGTGTGCTCCGAGTGACGGCAGCCTGAGCTATATTGTGTGTGTGGATGTGTGTGGGCGTGGAAGAAGTATTCTGCTGCCAGTGCTGAGGCTCAGTAGGAGAATTACACTTTCAGTGGCTTTGGTGTGCGCATGCATGGCAGGAATGGTGAGCTGGGTGCTGTGTGCCATTTGGCCAGTGCGGTGCACACATGTAGCAACTGTGCCGCCAGCTGTGCAAGGAAAGAGGAAGGGGCCACCGTTGCCTTCACGATGAATGTGACGACGCATAAATACGCCGGCCCTTATGAATTGTGGTGGCGTCTATTTTCCCCCGATGGAGCCATCCATCCGCCTGCACGGAGCAGCGATGCTGACCGGACGGGCATCTGTCAGTTGCCGCCACCCCGTGAAGGGAAGGATGACACAAAATCTGGTGGGACAACTGCGCCGCAAGTTAATGCTGAGCCGTCACGTCAGAACGAGGATTGGCGACGGTCTGCGGCGGTTGACGGACCCAACACCGTCGATCCGAGTCCCTCATCTAACACGGCGACCAACACGTCCGAGACGAGGCCTGAGTTTGCCTTTGTTCGGAACACAAAAGTGGCTCCGATACCACCCGAAAGAAGGTCCACGCCTGTCACGGAGCCGAAGGAGGATCCCATTGATGATGCGATGAGTGGTTCAATAAACGTTGAGTTGCCGCGTGGAGTCAATCTATTTGTGCCGCAGACGACGCTGGTGCAGCCGAAGGATGGGATTGTTCCAGTTACGGCGAGGGATTCGTTTGCCTCACCCTCTCTAGTCAGTGCTGGTGGAGTAATTGCTGCTTTCGCCGAGGTCACATGTATGCCGAATATCAAGGTGGTCAATTAAGTAAGCCCTTTTCTTCTGATGTGGTTGCGGGGTGCATTGACTCTGCGTGGAATTGGTCCACTGTTGTTGGTGAGGTCAATAAAAGATACACGGAGGGCACACACTGTGCCTGGTGCAGCGGAGGGAAAGGAGAGTTTGGGTGTTGTGCTCCGCCCCACAACAATCACGTAGGGCCAGAGAGCGTTTCCTCCTGCGGGAGGCTCTGATGTGTCCTACGAAGGTGGGTGCTGGGGAGATGGCGGCTTGGAGCTGAAACTGTTTGTGGGTGATGTCACGAATCCCACGGGTGGCAGGCAGAGTGGACGGATCGAATGGGGCGACCCCAAACCACTCCCGGAACGGATCTCTTCTGCTTTTCACGAAGGTGACTGGACGGAGTTCATTGCTTCTGCTGGCGCAGGTGTTGTGATGGAGGATGGCACGCCTGTGTTTCCTCTGGCGAAGAATGAGGCAGAAGACGTTTGCTCCATGATCATTCACTCGACGGACAACGGCAGTGCCTGGGCGCTCTCTGAGGACATTTCCTCTGCGGAATGCCTTAACCCCGCGTCACCGAGTGGGAGGGATCACTTCACATGATTGTTGACTGCGAGAATGGCGAGAGGGTGTAGGCGTCGCGTGACATGGGAACAGCGTGGACGGAGGCTCTCGGGGCACTCTCAGCCGTGTGGGTCAACGCACGATCAGAATTCTCGCAGAAGGAAAGCCTGCGTGTGGATGCCCTCATCACCGCGACCATTGAGGAAAGGAAGATCATGCCGTACAGTCAGAGGGCACACCTCGGGGAAGAAAAGGGCCACTGCGCTCTGCCTTTGGGTCACGGACAGCAACCGCACGTTTTCTGTTGGACCGGTTGCCGTGGACAATGCTGCGGATTGGATGCTCGCCAGCACCCTGCTGCACTCGGATGGCAATTTGCATCTTTTACAAGGGAGGGGCAATGGTGAGGGCCGTGCCATTTCGCCTGCCCGCCTGACGGAGGAACTGAGTGCAATCGAGTCCGTCCCCAGTGCTTGGGTGCAAAAGGACGCCTTCTTCTCCAGCTTGTCTACACCCACGGCGGGTCTGGTGGCAGTTTTGTCCGATGCGGCCAACAACGACACGTGGAACGACGAGTACCTTTGCCTGAATGCGATGGTGGAGGAACGCAGTGAAGGACTGCGATAGGTTCAAATTCACGGGACTTGGGTCCAGGGCAATATGGCCCGTGAACACTCGGGATGATAAGGTGCGTCATGTATTCTTGAGCCACCACTTCACACTTGTGGCGTCGGTGACCATCGAAGGGACTTCGAGTGGGAACACTCCTCTACTGACTGCGACGTTGGCGGACACTAATTCCAATCATACCATGGGACTGTCGTATACGGCGGATAAGACGTGGGAGACGGCGTTTGAAGGCAAGACAACAACACGGAGCAGCACTTGGGAGCCGAAGGAAGAATACCAAGTGGCACTCATGCTGCAAGGCAAAAAGGCCTCTGTGTACATTGATGGTGAGTTGCTGGGGGAGGAAGAAGTGCCGTTAACGGGTGAGGCGCCACTTGAGCTTGTACGCTTTTGCTTTGGCGCGTGCGGTGAGGATGCCGGCCGGAAAACTAAGGTGACGGTGAAGAACGTCTTTCTGTACAACCGCCCACTGAATTCCACTGAGATAAATGCACTCAAGGACAAGGCCCACACTTTGAATGGCCCGGGGGAAGCACTGGCGGGGTGGGCAGCTCTGGAGGGAGCTGCCGCCAGAGAACATGCGGCTGTGGTGGGCTTGACATCTGCTGGGAGCGGGCTGCTGCCGCTGCTTCTCCTGTTGGGACTGTGGGGCTTTGCGGCTGCGTGAGGAGCGTGCGACCTCAGTGTGGAACACTTGCGCTCTCCTCTGCAGGACACACACACACCGCTAGGAATAAATTTTACCCCGTGGAGAATAATCTCTTTTTGTTTTAAATTTACTTCACTTCTTTTTTGCTTGATGATTTAGGGCAACCACCATGGACTTTTTTCTTTTTTACTCTTCCCCCTTTTAATTGCTTCTTGCTGCACTCTTCCTGTGAGGGTGACGTGTGTTCCCGCCCAACTGCTCCACTCGCACACCGCCGACACGCTCATGACGACGGCCCTGTGCGCCTTGCCTGCTGCACGCATGAGGAGGGCCGCGACGAACGGCGCGCTGAGGGAGCCGTGACGTGTGGGCGTGCGACGAGGGCCTGTGGGGCGGAGCACACATTTTTTTCCCTCTTTTGTTTTGTTTTCTTGCGGCCAGGGCTGGCAGACACCCGCAGCGCCACACACACAGCCACACCCTGCCGCCGTGTTTTTCTTTTCTTTTTTTCGTTTTTTATTCGATGGGTGTGTGCTGCCACCGTGCGTG
This sequence comes from Trypanosoma cruzi, assembly GCF_000209065.1. Classification (NCBI taxonomy): domain Eukaryota; phylum Euglenozoa; class Kinetoplastea; order Trypanosomatida; family Trypanosomatidae; genus Trypanosoma; species Trypanosoma cruzi. The sequence continues at coordinate 172,175 of NW_001849538.1, forward strand.
ATTGTTGAGGTTGGGGCCGTACCGCATGTATCGCTGCCATCCAGCTGTGCCTCTTGCTGTGTTGATGTGCCTCCTTGTGCTTCTCTTTGCTGCTTCTCCAGCACACACGCAAATGAGTATTTCCACAGTGCTCTGCAGGAATGTTTTTGGTAACGAGGGACGTTGGCTTGCGTCTCGTGCTGAAATGATGACGGTGCTGCACGATGCCTGCCATGAAGGTGTTGCCTGCTCTTGGGGTCATTTTTATCACCTTTTTGTTTTTGCTCTGCCGGTTGCTGTCGTTGCCTTTTTTGTGCTGACGCGTGACGGACGGTGCCACGATGGCCTCCTATGACGGTCGCTGTGCTCTCGGCACACATCCACACACTCTTCCTTGTCTCTCTGTGGGAGTGATTGCGGCAGGAGCGTGGTCTACGGCAGCGGCAGCTGGTGTCTTGGAGAGGGACGAGGTACCGAAGGAGCAGAAGAGGCCGCACCCGCTGGACGATATTACGATGGCGGATGAAAGCTTTTTCTACGGTCTTTTATCGGCTTTCTTCAGGAGTGCGGCGTGTCGCTGCCTGACGGGATGCCTGCACTCGGCCCACTTCGAGGCATTGCGTTGTTTCATTCAGTGTGATGTCACAATCATCATGGCAGCACCTTCCCTCAACGGTTTTGAGTGTGAAAACACGAATGACGGCAAAGAGAGCGATGAGGATTATGGTGACGACTTGCACCGAGAGGTGGATTGTTTGCGTGTCTTGGTACACGAATCCCAGGAGGGTTTGAATGCCGTCCTCACAATTCCCGGCCTTGCGAAACCGTTGGCTTTCGCGCTGTCACCGGCCGTAATTAGTGCCCCATGCGTTGAGGCTGATCCATTTGCCGTGGAGTTCACGCAGCAGCTCTCGAGTGGTTGTGCGGCTATTCCCGCGTTGGCCCTTTCGCATGTATTTCAGCGTTGCCTGGCGTGTGATTTGATGTCTGTGTTGTCCAGGCCGCCGCCTCCAGTTTTCTGTTGGTGCCCAATAAGAAATACTTTGCTTTGCGGTGGATATTTACTTGCGTGGCCGTCGATGCACGTGACGATGCTCAACGGGTGTGTCTTTTGTTTGGCGGGCACGAGGGAGACTTCGGTGTGTGCCGACGCCTCCGCGAAAGTCTTCGTCGACGGATCGGGGCGAAAATAAGGGAGGTCTGTCCGTTGCACCTCTCAAGGCAGCTGCGGGGCACTCCGAGCGCACAGAGTGGATGGATGGATGCCGCGCAGCTGGGGAGACCAGTTTTCTTCTCCGCTCTCCGTTGCCCGGGGAATCGATAATCCACAGCGTCACCGCCAGCTGCATTTTACTGCTGGGGATCGACTGTGCTGAAGTTGTCCGTCTAATGTGAATTGCAGCGTCAGTGCAGGAAGACGCTTTCACGCATTGCGAGTAGCTGCTCCAGGCTCGAGCTCATCAATATTCACAGCGGGGAGGCATGCATCCTGGTGGCCGGTGACGTTCAGACGAGTGTGTTTCACTTCACCCGCCTCGTATTTGTGGGGACACTGCGCATCGACCCTCCCCAACAGGCCCACCACCTTCACTTTCCCCCGCCGACCGTTGCCATCTGCTGACGGTACAGTTGTTTGGCTCCGCCAATAATGCGCTCGTGAAACGTCCTCTCCGCACGCTGCAGGATTACTGTTTTTGTTTTTGGCGGTGCAATAATTCCAGTGGCACCGCAACTGTGTGCAACACAAACTAATCTCCGCAGTGGACCCTTTTTTTCTGCATTGTCGCCGTCGTGGTCCTGTCATTGTGTACTTGGTGCAATTTTGTGGGGTTGGACCAGTGCAGCCGTTGGATGTCCGGCTCGCTTTTGCTTTGGTTGCTTTGAGTCTCAAGGAGAACAAGTTCAATTCGTTTCACGTTCAGAACGGTGGAGACACTGCCGTGAGCAACTTTGCGGAGTATCTTGGGCTTGTGGAGGAAGAGAGAGGCGATGGGGGAGGAACTGGTGGCAGCAGTCGGCGTGTCTCTTCTCCCAGGGGATGGAGACGCGTGGAGCAGAAACAACATCACTCCTGCCAACGACAATTCGACGCTTTGTGAGGGTGATGGAGGGTGCGACAGACATGCCTGTTGCCTGCACTCTTCGTGTGACCGACGGATCGCTACTGGTGGATGGCCGCCCTTCAACAAAAGTGCCGGAAGAACGGTGTACGCTAGGTGTATTCGAGACGACAGGCCTCAGGCCGATTGACGACGTTGTGAGGGATGCAGTGCTGCAGTGGCGTTTTTGCTCTCTCGAAGCGTTTTTATCTCAGGCCTTCTTGCCAGTTTGTTTTTGCCGTGGAGGCGTTGATGGCATATGTTGCGGGTGTGGCGTCGACGGAGTCATCCACGCATTGTCTTAGAAACATGACTTTGAGTCGTGTTAGTCACGCCGTGTTTCCCTTTTTTCTTGCTGGGAGTCTTGTGTGTGTGTTTGAGCCCTTTTTCTCCAATTTGTTTGCTGATACGATCAAATGCTCCGCCGCTGCACATCGCCGGTTTTCCATGGCGGTGAATTGAGCAGATGCCGGGGGAATTTCAGGCGGAGCAAACCGAAGTTTGCCTCACTTGCTGCTGACGCAGAGTCCGTTACTGAGGGAACACAATATGGAGGCGGGAATGCCAGCGGAGCCTCGCGTGGTGGCGCGCATTTCTCTCATTGGCGGGGTGACACCCGAGCCTTCCAATCAGCTGGACTCTGATATTCTGCTGCGCCCGATGGGACACTTTATCGCCATGGCAGAGCAGCCGTCTGACTCTTGATGACATAATGGCTTGGAGAATGGGACTTTCTCTCCCATCATACCCAACATGGCCTGCACTGGTGCGTTGCTGCTGCGGTGATGACAACACAGTGACGGAGGGAATAGCGGTTGTGTATTTGCGATGAAACCTACCGGAGACGTATTCATCGCGTGCGTTTTCCACCTCAGCACGCGGTGGGTGGCGGTCCCTTGACGATTGTTGTGGACGGGCTGTTTAACCGCGGCCTTTTATTGAATAGACTCTTTGTGGAAGATGGTGCAATCCGCATGCGGCCCAACGGATGCCCCCAGTACTCCTTGGAGGAGCGTAAGCGAATCCTGCAGGGATTGATGAGGGACGGCCTGCCTGTGATGTGGCATGAGGCAGTAACCGTCGTTTGGCGCACTCAAGCAGCATCCCCTATAATGCGCTTATCGACTGTGACTTGCATGGACACATGCAGACCGTCCACATTCTTGTGGAGTCGCAGCACGCACTTTGGGGCTTTTTTGAGTCCCCTCAATACTGTGGGTCTTTTTTTTGAATGTGCCATCGCCAGGGAGCGAGATAACCCCGGCCAGGTTGGTTGTACTTCTCCAGGGATGAGACAGTCAAATATTTGTGTCCCTTGTGCGGTACCTTGCTCTACCCTGCCTTCTGTAGTTTTGCTTCTTTGACAAAATTTTTGACCCATCTTTTCCACCGAGAAAAAGAGGGTTGGCTCCGAATACCGTTTATCTGCGGACACAACTCTGCAGTCTTACGTACAGTATCTTCCACGCGTATTTCCGAGGGTACGCGTCATTTATCTGGACGCCAACAACGCCATCGTATCATCCTACGCGACACCCTTGCACCGTTGTTGTTGTCGTCACGGTAATTTTTTTTTTCCCGACGGGAGTGAGAGAAGTTTCGTTTTTCACCTGTACGATGTGCTGGATCCCACTGTGGGCGCTGAGAGCGTGCAGCGGAACGATGGCAGGCTTGCGGCAACTGCCTCGCGTAAAAAGGGAGGGCCGTTTGTTGCGCAACTAGGGGGAGATGATTGTGGTTCTTTCCCCCTTCTAGTTTTTGTTGGCTGTTCTGTCGTTGTGTGTGTGTGTTTCTTGTGTGGATGCCGTTTTGCGGTGCGTGCAGTGTGCGAGTTGTGCCTGCCGCGGGAGGTCGCATCATTACCGCGCACGCAACGGCGACGCTGCGACGATGTGTGTGTATTTTGTCTGCACCTCTTTGTATTTTTCTTTTGCCCTTCTCTTCTCCACTTGGTGTGCAGATCTGCTCATCGAATTCAGCAACTCTAATACTACTACTACTGCTGCTGCTGCTCGCACGTGTACGCGAAGAAAGATGGCGATGGTTGTATGGTGCGTGTGGGAGCAATGATTCCGGTGTGCACTGGCGCCCAGTCGGCGAGAGCAGCTGGACTGCGTGTCGTACTGATAAGAAACCGAACAGTCGAGATCTAACGGAAGAGGAGGCTTTCAATGCGATAGTCGGCGATTTTGCAGCGAAAAGCTGCTCGGATTACGATGGCACGAATAATTCCGGAGGAATGTGGGAATATTTGAGTCCTGACCTCACGACGCCCAACACCACCGATGTGTGCAGCGACGGGACAGCATCCATGGTCTTCGAGCACCCGACTCCTCCGCCAAGGAGCCGACAAACAGCAGTGCGTGCAGCAGCGCCACACAGAGCACATCTCCCTTAAAAAAAGAGGATCCAAGCGAGCAGAGGAATCTTTTTCGAAAGTGACATGTCCTTGCCGACGGTGAGCAGCGGCAAAATTATCTTCTTGTGGGTGGAGAAACCACTGCTGCTTCTGCTTTTGGGTCTATGTGGAGTTGTGGCAGAATTCTGAGCCACGGAGTGAGGATTTGCGACTTCTCACACAGAATATGTGCCGCGTTCACCGCGGGTTTTCTTTTTTTTTTTTCTGTTTTTATGTGCTTTTTAATGTTGTTTGTTTGGGATAATAATTATCCTTTGCTTATTTAATGTTCGGCTGCTGCACACTGTCATGAATGACGTGCTTCTCCCTCTTTTGTTTGCTTTTTTTGCCCACACGCGGTGCCGGCCTCATTGCTGTGCGTCCCACGGACTTCACGAAGGGAGGATTGGAGAGACAGGCCGGATGCCGCAATGAAATGTGAGGAGCGTTGCGTGGGCTGATGGAACAGTAATATTTTTTTTCTCATGCAGGCACCGTATTCATGTATATATAGACACAGACCTGTTTTGCTGCATGGCGTATGAAATGCTAATTCTGCTGAGGTATGTTTTTTTTTTTTTTTTTTGGAGGAGGGACTCCTGTTGGACAATCAACTTCTTTTTTTATTGTTTTGGTATTGCTTTTTTGCTTCGGTTTTGCAGGTCGGTGTGCGTGCTTCTGCAGGACTGCTGTCGTTGTTTACTTTGCGTGCGTGGTTGTGTGACTTGTCTCTCCTTTTCTTCCTTTCACTCTGCGTTGACGTGTTGTTAGTTTGTGCTGAAGGCTACACACAAGTGACAGGAGTGATGGCGATGATGATGACTGGCCGTGTGCTGCTGGTGTGTGCCCTCTGCGTGCTGTGGTGCGGTGCTGCAATGGTGGTGGTGGCGGAGGTGGTTAACTCTTCTTCTGAACCTGCAGTTGAAAAATCCATAATTGCACCTGACCCCCAAAAGGGGAATGATTTGCGAGAAATTACTGATGTTGAAGGCCCAAAACCTTTAGAGGATGATGGTATTCGTGATTCAGCGACTTTGCCGGAGAGAGAGACCTGCAAGAATGATTTAACAAAGTCGCCAATGTGCAATAAGGGTTCTGAAGTTGTAATTGATTCTCCTTCCGTTCTTGTCGGCCCAAACGAACACCATGAAGCTCAAGACCGCGGGAGTCCTGCTCCCTCAGAAGTGGATAAGACTCGGGAAAAAAAGGAAGTACAGGAAAGGCCTCAGGATGTAGAAACATTACCGCCAGATCCAGCAACAGTAAAAGAACCCAAAATTACGATGCCAGCAGAACATTCATCCTCACCCTCACCACCAAATGCAACCGTGACGGCGAGTTCAGCAGAGATCCCTGGTGGAGGCGGTGGCACAGTGCAAAGAGATAATATGCCGAATACGTCAAATGATAACGATGGCAGCAAAAGTCGAACTGCACAGCCTGACTCCGCCAGTGGTAACACTCCGGTCTCTGCTGATGAGGACACCTCTTCAAATGGCGGCGCACCGCAGGTCAATACTGCTGCCGACACTGACAGCGCAGGATCCACAACAGCACTCAGCACTACCAACACAAAAAAGGAGAATAATGGCGACAGTGGTGGCAGCAGCCTTGCAGCTTCACCAGCTGTATGGAACAACACTGACACGACCACCACGACAACCACTCATGATGCGAGTAAATACAAAAAGGACGGCGTCAAGCTACCCACCGAAGACTTGGAGCAGAATGCTTCCAAAACCAACCCTGATGCCGATTCAGGCACAACCGAAACCGCAGCAGCCAACAGTGAAGTGCCCACGGCAGCAAACAACGCCACCAATATAACAAGCAATACAGAGACCACAGCAGACAGTGACAGCAGCACCGCGGTCTCCCACACCACCTCCCCTCTTTTGCTTCTTCTTGTTGTTGCGTGTGCGGCTGCTGCGGTGGTGGCCGCGTGAGAGTGAGGGAGAGAGAGCCGTGCACCGCCCGCACACACACTCTTCCTTCTCTCTCTGTGTGTGTGTCCCCTTGCATGGACTCTCGCCCTCACCTCACCCCACGAAGCACACACAATAATGTGCCCATTGTATATATGCATGCACACCCATGCAGGCCCGTTGGTGCTCTCTTTTGCACGACACGCACCGCTGCCGTCCTGCCTGGCTGCATGGGCGGAGCACCGTAACTGTTTCTGTTTTGTTTTTATTGCATTGAGTGGGCGACCTCACTCTCTCTCTGTGTGTGTGTGTTTTGCTTTACGGGAGCAATGAGAGTGTGTGTGCGCTGGTCGTCCCACGCTGCGGCTTTTTGTTTTGCTTTCCTTTTTGATTTTGTGGTTGAGTGCACCCATTCCGCGGCTGCGTGTGTGTGTGTGATGATATGAGTAATTTGCGTGTGTGCTATCTGCCTCTCTCTGCCGTTGCTTTCTTCAGACTCTCTTGTGGCGCACAGCTGCTCCGCAAGTATAGGCGCTGCCAAACACACAAGCACATGCACTCCCACATGCCGTGTTTAAAACGCTGAGAATGCACGCACGCACAGGATTGTGGCTGCGGAGGCCCTCGCGAGGGGGGAAAAAGCCTGCATTTTGTTTTTTTTTGACATGTTGCTCGGTGTGTGCTGACGCGTGACGAATAACAACACGCCCCAATAAGCGGAAAAGAAGTAAAACAAAATGGCGCTGAGCGGCACACCGGTAAGCCAAAAATACGCAATCACCAATAAAAAAGCCGGCGATCACCCAGCAGGCACATCAAGCCTCCTAAAAACCAACCTGGAACAGACAAAAAAAAGAGACAATCATAGAAAACAAAGATCCCCGCCCCCAAACAGGAAAAACATTAAAGAAAACGCGATTCTTTTTTTTGTCCTTACTGCCGGGGTTGGCCGCTGCAAGAAATAAAAAATGGTAGGGCGGTGGCCCCGGACGTTGGATACAGGACAACGTGTCGAATTATCCAAGTTGCAGCGGCTGCTGCACCACACGCTGTGGTCTAAATTTTTGTTTGCAGCTATGAATGGTGGGAGTCAGAGACACTCTCTGTCACTATCTGTTTGTGTGTTCACACACTGGACACCAAACAACCCGGAACTATCCGCTGCTTGGAGGAATTTCGCGAGATCTTGCCCACAAGGGTGCTGCACTGGGCGGATCGTTTTCGATCTCCTGTGCGCATACCAATGCTGGCAACAGGACAACGAGCAGGTCAAACTTGCCTTTGACAATTTGGTCGAGTGGATCGGCGTGCTGGAAGGCCTGCAGGATCCCACCGATCGAATCATGAATTTGGGGAGGTCCCTACTGAATACATTCCGGATGCAGCTCACGATTGCATCCGATCCCGGCATCCGGCCTTCCAAACTGCGCGCCCGTCTTTACACCGCTGTTCACCAGACGGACGCTTATGTGAGGGAAGCCCAGCCTCTCGTCGATCGGCGAGAAACCCAACGCACTGTGCGATGCCAACGTTGTCATATCTTTGGACACGAGGCATCTACATGCAATGTGCGCCCCAGAGGGAATTACTCACAACACAGGCGTCCATCAAAAAACGGCGGAGGGGCTGCCGTACGCCGCTCATGAATGCTGACGACGGGAGCCCCATCCAACCCGCCACCTCCCACCAATCCTCACAGGCAGCGCACCGCGCCGTCGATGCTCCACCCGATCTTTCAAATTGCCCGAAGAAATCGTCGGGAAGGGCGACGGAGCTTATCCGCCAACGACGCTCGACTGTGGTACGAAGAAACACCGGCGGTTCCGCTTTGGGCCAGTTATATGAGGAAAGCAAACGAGGTCACTCGAGAGATGTGGGCGCCGTCAACGTGGGAGCGTAGAATGTCCCTAGCGAGGAAATTCACGACTTTTTGCCGCACGCACGAACAGCCGACCAGCGAGGAGAGCTGTGCGGCCTTTTTGGTGGCAATCGAAGTGGCGCCATCGACCCGACTGCAGTACGCCAGGATGCTGCGGTCCATGTTGGAAATGGATCGAACCCCGCTGGATATGGCGGCTTTGAGGTTACAAAAAGTTGCGGTGCGATCGGAGACGAGGCAGGCGCGCCCCGTGACAGAGGAAGGGATGCATCAAGTAATCCGCAGCCGGACCGATTGGAAGGAACGTGTTGTCTTACGACTCGCGTGGATAACGGCGAGTCGTTGGTTTGAGATTGCGGCCTTAACCCCAAAAATTTCACACTGAAGGCGGACGGGGCCCTAATTTTGGACTGGTCCGTGGCGCCGAAGACGGCGAAAGCGGATCCCCACCGCGCCTCGCGGTTCCTGAGGGTACGAGGGCAGGACGCTTTCGACATTATAAAGCTATGCAGGACACTTCAAGAGAAGGAAAAGCTCACGAATCTTACGACTGCCCAAGTCGAACGAGCTTTGGCTCCTTGGGATGCCACGGCGCATTCCATAAAACAGGGTGCGTTGAGACACGCTGCTCCAATCGTGGAGACATACGATTTGGACCCACACGTGATCTCGCAGTTGGCGAAGCACGCCGACCCGTTCGACCTTCCCCAGAATACTGTTTGATATTTGGGGAAGTACACCACAGTGCTGACCCAGGTGTCGTCACTGGTCGCATTGATGTGAAGGGAGAAGCTGCGGAATGGCAAGAACCCTGGTTGAGAACGGAGGAGCGTTTTTTCCATGATTTTAATCACAATCATGCTGCTACAATAAAGAGACGCGCGACAAGGACGCGTCTGGCCACTCCACAAGATGAACACGCTATCCCGTTACAGCAAGTCAACGTGCCCGTATTGAACCTAGAGTGGATCAAGAGTCGGTTGAACCCGGCTACCTTGGAGAGAGTCGTGCAAGTTTGGGGACTCGTTGGGCGGCCCTTTCCCCTTTATCCTTGTCCGGTAAGCGCGCGGACGCTCACGGAGGATTCCAGCAGCTGACGCGCGATTGTTACGAAAAGCAGGAATAATCGAGGACGCTTCGTCCACAATTACAGGCGGATGGATAACACCCTTTTTCGGTTGTGGAGGAGAAATCACCGGTTTACGACGACGATGGATCGCGTGGCCACGCGACAAGAACAGCGACGACGCTTATGAGGCGAATGTTCCTCTTTTACACATTTCCCGTTGTTTGCCGCCTGTGATGGCTGAGACCGCTTACTGCCTGGACTTAAAGGCGTCCTTTTCCCGAGTTTCTTTACCGCGGGAGACTCGGCATCTCTTTTGATGCCGCGTGGAGGACGGCACGCTGGTGGAGCTCACACGTCTCCCTATGGGATACAAGGCCAGCCCAGAAATTCTCCAGATTATTACTTCAGCAATTGCGGGGGTGACGACGGTGGTTCACCCTCTCTGGGCCGCACCTCCATTGGTGCGTGTCGACGTTTGGATCGACAATATACGCATTGCAGGGTCGAAAAGCGGTGCGACATTGTGGGAAGCCAAGTGCTTCGTAATGCGGATGGCCGTCACGCCACGATGGGGAGGATCGCGAATCGGGCGCTACGCATTGCACCTTCCTGGGGTGCAGTTTGATCACACTCACCGGGCGGTATCCCTGAGTGACAAGTTTGTCCGCTCTGTACGCGCCATGCCGGCGCTTAATTCTTTGACCATCGCGGAAATGGAGGTTATGGCGTCACGCTTTTTATATGCGGCGGCCATTTTGGGCACGCGTTTATGCGAATACTACTTTTTCATCAAGGCAGTGCGACGACGATTATCCGCACTTAACCGGGGAATTGTGCTGGAGACATCCCGGCGAAAATTCCGCCGTCAGCGGTTGGTTTGGGCGAGAGATTGCGACACACCATCGAGAACAATCGCAAGCGAATCATCAAGCCCACCGAGAAAGCATCGGCCGCCATCATCACGGACGCATCGCTCCATGGATGGGGAGCCGTTTTTATTCCAGACTCCGGCGACGTTAAAATTGCCGGAGGGAAATGGGAGAGGAAACCTTTTCTTATCATGCAGGCCGAGGCATGCGCGGTACGCTTGGCCTTATCGGCCTTTTCCGCCATCTTGCCACCCACTATGGACGTTTGGGTGGACAACACTTCGCTGCAAGGAGCGGCGAATAAAGGCAGATCAAAATGACACCCCATGACGTGGGAGCTGCAACGGATATGTGAGTTTTTGGACTCTCGCGGACCACAGAAAGCCTTTGTCTACGTACGGTCTGCAGAAATCCCGCAGATGGCATATCACGCGGTCGTGTTTTTACACTTCAGGACTTGGCGAAGGGGTGGAACTTGCGAAGGGGAGCGGCGGTTTCTTGTGGTTGGAGGAGCCCAAAGGCCTGCCACTTCGCGGGGGATAAGTGTTTCTATTTGTAACTGTGCGCAGCAGTCCGCGGCGGTGATTGACGGAATGTGTATATATTTTGGGGGAAACATTGCGGCGAACTCATTGCCTCTCCATTTACCGCTTTTTTTCTCCTGTCCCTTTTGGATAATTTCAGAGTCCGGCCAGCGGCCCAGAAGATTATTCAGTGTTGTTTCCCTCTCGGTTTCTCTTCTCTCCTCTTTTCTTCCTTCTTGTCTTTGAACTTCCTGTCTGTGCACGCAACAAACGCACAGCGCAGCATTCAATGTGATGCTCTTTCAATGGAGGCGAAAGTCGTTCCTACTCCCAACAAACCACGACGCCGTCCTCGTAGCTCCCCGCGACAATGCGAGTGGACGGCAACACGGCGCAGTTGAATTGCCTCCAGCCCCTGAGGGATGCCGGATTCGCGGTTGCTGAGGTCTTGTTTGACGTCGATGTGGCGTTGGACGGGCCGGACGCAAGTACACTCTTCCGAAAATTGTGTGCCACTGCCGCCCCCAACTTTACTCATGAACGCAAGAACATGGTGGCCCTCAGCTACGGCGTGCGTTCGTCACCAAAGCGACAACTCATGTACGGCTCTGCAGCTGGGGAAGGATATGCTGCTTGAGTCATCACTGAATTTATTCGGCTGGGCGCCAAAAAGGGCATTTTTGCCCTCTCGTGCTACGCCATTGGGTCAACAGAGCACCGCGCAGACCTTCTTGACGCCGACAACGAGCTCGGCGTTATTGTGGGCTCCGTAAAGGAGGGACCTCGTGTGCGAATGGTGGCACGAATTTGTGTCTCATTGGCCGGCGACGTTCGAGCGGCGATGGACACTATCGTCAAAAACTATGAGAAATGATTTTTCCCCGTGCTGTGTGAAAAGCAGCCAATGCCTGAGCTGGAGGCAATGCCTTCTTATTTGCCCGACACCGTCGTTCTTCAGCTTCACCGCGATGATGGTGAGGCGGAGTTTGTAGATTATATGGATGCAAACTCCCTGACATTTGTCGCCTTGGGAGATGCCGAACGGCCCGCTTTGTGTGGCATTGATGCCACCGCGCAGCTACACCACGAAGGGGCCCAACGAGCAGTGGTGTCGGCAGCAGGAATTGTCTCCAGCATTTGCCGCCGTCGTCTGTGCATTCCCTTTGGAAATTCAGAACTCAGTCAGTTCTTGCGCCGAGCGTACAATATGGAAAAAGGCAACCGCAACAATAGCCTCACTGGTTCTACCGAGACGGCTTTATTGGCTCACGCCTTTTCGGATGCCGTGTGGGCGGAGGAATCGTTCCATTGTCTCTCCATGACTCGTCGTGTTGGCAATATTCTTGGCTCGACCGGAATCGGATCCACCACAAGGGATCTTGCCATTGGCAAGTGGCGTCCTGATCAGGGCATCATGGAGTTGCGGGATGAACTCATGATTGCCCGGACCGTGTACGACTGCAGGCATTGTGGCTATGAATCCAACAGGCCATTTCAGGCATGGAGGAGGAAGAGATGAGGCGCGTCAACACCATTGGGAGCAGCCGTGAGGAGGCGCGGGAACGGCAGCTGAATGTGTTTTGCGGGCGCTCCAAGCATGAGGTGGAGAAGATGACCAAAGAGCTTGAGCGGAGAGGTAGGGCCACGTTGGATGAAATTGAGAGGACTCTGGAGGCGAAAAAGCGGGAGAGCAGTGCTCTGCAGGCTGACCGCGAAAGCCGCATTTGGGAGTACGAGCATATGGTGGAGAAGATCCGAACGAGGAAACAGACCGAGGAGAGTGCCTCGGAGAGGTTGCGGCAGGCGATGCAGCAGCCGGAGCAAGAACTCAGCCTACGGCAGAGCGCCATTTGTACGAGGGAGCAGCAGCTCGAGATGGTTCAACTTGACGGGGCGAAGGGGCGGGAGGCCGTCATGCGGGAGCGGCATTCTATTGAGGCGGTGCGAAGGACCGTCCTGGAGGAGCGGCGTCGCCAGCGAAGGCAGTGGATCCATCAGATTAAGGAAATGAATGCAAAATTCCCGGAAGAGGTGCGTCCCTTGGCCGAGGAGCGGAAGAAGAAGCGTGAGCAAGCGACAGCCAAGGAGGACGTCGCCGAGAGGGCTCTTGCTGCCGACGTCAAAATGATCGAGGAGTATTTGCCGAAGCTCATTTCCCTTGAGGACATTCCTGTTAGTCCGGAGGAGACGGACATCATTCGACGCCAGTTTGACGAGGTCTTCACGCAAGAGGAGCAGACATACTTGGCCGGCGCTGAAGAGGAAAAGGCCCGCGAGGAGAGGCTGGGACGAGGACTCGAGGTGTATATCGACAGCGTACGCTTGATGCCTACGTGGCAAAGAAAAATGGAAAACTGCATGATGCCGATGCAACGGAACACCACCTCAGTTCTGTTGTGGATCAGGTGCTGAATTAATTACGCAACGGGGTCCGCGTGACAAAGATATCAAGCAGGGGCAATGCTCGCAGACGCCTATATTTTCTCTCGGAGGACTGCAAACGTATTCATTCCTGTGATCTGGACCGTCAGGGATTACCGTTAAATCGCAAACGGCCTCCAGTCACCATGTGGTTACGTGACATCTAAAAAGTTCTCATCGGCCTGTCTACAACCTCATTTGTGAACTACAGCGGCGAGGCACAGCTGGCAAAGACACGCCAGGAGGCAGTTTTTGACAATGGGACGTACCGCCATGATCCCACGCAAAAAATCACTTTGTTCAGCCTTGGAACAAACAACCAACGCGCATTCGCACTCTTACTTCGCGGCGGGAAATCACTGGAAGTGTTTGTGGGACTGACAGCGATTGCGAGGCTTGGCTTGTTGCTCTCAAGCGTCCACTGCATTTGAGGACTCCTGCGGAAAGGCTTCTTGAGGACCGACGGGGTACGTGAAGAGACGCACGTGCGCAGCCGAGCGATAATGACGTGGAAATGCGGTGGGGCGGCCACTTGATACCCGCAATATGCGAGGATTTGTTTCTTTGGCCCCCGATGCAGCGACTCGTTGCGGCGAGGATCACATTCCGCCAGCCCTCTTCCTTCGGGTGGAACAGGAGCTGGCGGAAAAGTCTCAAAGGCGCACAATAACCGCCTGTGGCGTCCGAGTTTGCTCGGGCCTGGATCTCTTTTGCTCTGGCCGACTTTACGACTACTTGTGCGAAGAGCGTGTCGTTCCGCCTCCGTACTAATGCCGTGGGATCTTTTATTGTTTTTCTCTCTTTTTTTCCCCCATGGGTATTTGTGGGTTTCTTGTGTGCTCTTTTGGATGTACTGAGGCGGCTGGTTGGAGAGAGGCTAACTGCCGCACAATTTTGTGTGAAGAGGACTTTTGAACCCCACGTGTTTGGGCTATTAGCGAGTGAAGGGAAGAAAAAAGGAAATGATGGTCACCACCAGTACTACTACTGCTGTTTTTTTTTTCTTTGCTGCCGCCTTTAAATGGGCTATCCATCATTTCTTGTGGGCGTTCCACACCCCTCATCTATTTCATTTGTTTCTGGGTGCGTTTTTTTAGCACCGCCGTTGTGGGACCATTGCTTTGCCAACATGCATACGGGGGTGGTGCTCCTTCCCATAGATGTGCCGTGAAAAAATATTAATATATTTTCAAATGCGCCGTGTGCTTCTCTGTGTGCGTGTAATGTGGGGCTTAGGCCTCACTCAGGCAGGGGCAATGACACCTTTGCACCATTGCGAGGCGGCCGGCGGTGCGGTGCACTAGCACAACAAACTGTGCGCTCCACAACACACAGAGTATTCGCTACTTTGGGAATCGAACACTTATTTTTTGGTGGAACTACCAGGGCTTATCCACTGGGTGCGGTGCGTTGATTCGGCAAAGGGAACAGAAGGACGTCCTCTATGAGGTGTGCCTGTGGAGGGAGAACTGAACTGCCGCCTTGGTGGCTATAAAATATTGGTGTTTATCTGAAACGAGAGGGCGCATCGCTGTGCATGACGAGACTTCATTCACACGGACGTGAGGCGGCGGGTGGAGGAGGCCAACGGGCATGAGCAATACGAGAGCGATGCCATTGTTGCCTGTTGGGATGATTTGAGCAGTGATGATGATAATGATGGGGCGAACGCTCTCAGGTAGAAACGCTCTTCTCGATGTCAGGATATTAAAGTTTCACGGTAATGTGCCGCAGGTTGACCGGACCTCTTTTTGTGAGGTTTTCCGACACGTCGGTGGAGCTGCTCGGCGTTCTCCAAAAGGGTGTTCTGTTCTGCACAGGCGTGGCTGCCCGAGGATTGTATCCGCCACGGGCGGAGTGAACTGTGCATGACGATCCTCCGACAGATCCAGCGTGTTGTATTCACCGCACTGGACGGTCAATCCCGCATTGGCAACGTTGGGGACTCTCTGCTGTTCCTCATGCCACACGAGGCAGGATGCATCCCATGCGTGAGGACCCTTTATCGCCAAGGAGAGAGGGATCAGTGGCTCTTTACGGGAAATGAGGCGATAGCAGCAGCAAATGGAAGAATGATAATACGACTCTTCTCTTTACACCACCTGACGACGTTGGACCCAAAAGGGGAACCACATGTGAATGCAGAGCACAGCCACTTACGTGTGCACTGTTATTCGACCTGTCGTGAAGTGGGATGGAGCCGTCAATGACTCACCTGGCGGAGATGCGAGCTGGAACGATGATCTCGCCCGACTCGCACCGTGTGTGTTCCCATCGTGCATGCAGGCGCACGCAGGGCACTCCAGAGAGCCTATACACCGTTTTTTAAATTTGTGTATGCTCACATTGGTCACGTCGCACACAGTTCCCTTCTTGGCAAGAGACCCGGTGATGTTTGGGCACAACTGCAGAGCTTTGTTGGGGAGGACGCGAAGACCGCGAGAGAGACGTCTTCTCTCGACACACAGGAGGGTGGAAGAGGGTGCAAGGGCTTTCGAGGTTGGATGCGACTGCAGTTTGAGGTGCGTCACGATGATTGGCCGCGAGGCGTGATTGTGCGGAAGCAGCGCAGTGTGACTTGTTGTACTGCTGGACGGGGAATTGAACGGAGGCCGGCACGGAGTGAAGGGAGGAGTGACACGCCCACGAAGCAAGAGGCCAATGTTGCAATGACGTTGGTGAAGTGTTTTCCATGGGATGAGCTGAGATGTTTCTCCCATGGCGCTTAGCTGTGCCCGCGCCAGCCCGTGTTTTCTATCTTTTTGGCTCCACGGGGTGTCCAGGTTCTTGACTTCCGCTTGCTTGGCACTCCTCCACCATGGGAGTCAACGAACCACGGCAACTTATCGGGATGCCAAACCCACGGGAATCGTGGGCTTCAGCGTGGTCAATCTGGATCAGTGAGCGGAGACCTGCGGCAACTCATTCTGCGGCGAGTGTCTCACGCACTGTCACGGGTATCGGCGCCTGTGTGTGTCTGCCCTATGACCGGCATTTGTATGGCGCACGCCCTTTGCAAGGCTGAGGGAAAGGGCGGGAATCCCCACTGGCACGTGTCTGCAGTCAGAATGCGTGAATTGTGGACTTGCTTGTGCGGCAAGGCAGCAGGTCGCTCAGGAGAAGCAGCATAGACTGGGAGTACACTTTCTAGCGGCGCGTGCTTGGTGACTACCGAGGCGATGGCCCCAAAGGGATGTATGTGGGTGATACAGATGCACTGGATATGCGCAATGCCATGCCTCGTGACAGGGAGCGAGGGATGAGTAGCGTGTTTCCTCGTGCCGTGGACCTATCAACTTTTGAGGAATTGGAGTGAAGCTAAGGGGACAAGCGTGTGTGTCTTCACCTTCTTGCGGGAGGACGCGCAGACGTTGGTTTTCTTTTGTTACTTTGTTGTCACGGTGCCTGCGGTGACGTTAATGGGGGTGTTTGTTCTCCAGAGGCATTCATTGTGCGATTTGTGCGTGTTCGGTGTCCAACGCTTTCAGCACCACTGAATAGGGTGTTGCGCAGGATCGGAATACATGGATGTGCGAGAGCATTGCGTCGCTCGCCCGTAATAACACACACGCGCACAGTTTCAGTGAGTCTGATACGTCACTTTCTTCAGACCGGTCGAAATCGCTTGTGGGACGTCACTTCATTTGCGGCGTCGGGAAAGTGAAATAAATGGAGAGATATGCCGAGAACGCAATGCCCCTCCATAATACCGCAGGCTGGCGGCGACAAGGATCAGAGAGCCTCTACCCAACATTGAGAATACGGCAGCGCTCTGATGATCCGGTTTTGCGCTTTAGGAAATTGTAATGTAGTGTACACCGTGTGGGCCTTTTTGCTGCGGATATGCAGGAGGGTGATGTGGGGTGGAATTATTGTTGAAGGCAGCACGGACGCCGCCTGACCTTTATTGGAGGGATGCGTGGTGTTATTTCTTGCTTCCTGGCCTGCGTTGTCGCACTCATGCTGTGAGTGCGGATGGCCACAGTAGGGGAGCTGGATACGGTTCAATTTGTGTTGCTCACGGGGACTGCGCGACACATGTATTTTTTGTTGGGCTTCCCAACAGGAGGGGCACATCGCCGTTGCGTGCTTCCCGCGGCAGTCCATTACTCTGCGACTGTGCATGCCGCTGTCCGCTGCGCCACTGCAAGCCTTCGCCTTTGTGAGAAATGGGGAGCTTGACTGCTGTGGCGGTGGTCGAATGCTCCCGAATTGGTGCTTTTGGTGATTTCACTTAGAGCGCCGAGCAGCGAGGGGCTGCACACGCCCAGGAGGTGGGAGTGTCTGCTGCAACCGCACCTGCGATTTGTATTTGGGATGTGACATGTTTCTTTGGTATTTTTGTTTTTGGTGATATGCGGGGCAGCGGTGTGTTGGCGTGTGCGGGCTGCTCATGGCTGCCGGTTTTGCCTTTCCTGCTGTTCTCCCGCTCCAGTCCTTTGTGTGCGACGGACCAAACGTTCTTACGGGCGTGTGGTGGGGCCGCGTTCTTGTTTGGAAAAAAAGCCTTCCGCAGGCATAATGAGACTGCCGTCCGTGCCACACGAGGCAGCGGGGAGTTTCCTGGGATTTATTGGCGGGGTGGCACCGCACCCATGCGGCGTGGTAGATTTGTATTCCGCAATGCACGGTGATGGGGATGTGCGGTGACAACTTCCTCCAGTGGAGCGACACGAGCAGCACGGGGAGTGTAGCGGAGGAGTGGCGGCTGCGTGCTTTCCAGTGATACGTGAATGGCGAATGCAATAAGAAAGGCAGCGTCACGGCACTCTTTTGCCATGCACTTCGCAGATATTTTCCATAAGGCATGTAAATTGCACTCTTTTCTGTTGTGTGTGGGATTACCGTGATGCATCGCTGTTGCGGTGTGTATGATTTGTGCTTCTGTCAGGGTTTATGTGCCCACGTCCTTTTGTCAAGTGTGTGCGGTGTCGGCGGTGCCACACGGGTGCGGGCCGTAGCGAGCGGTATGCGTGAGCGAACCCTCCGTGTGCACCACGGTGTTATTGTTTGCTCTCACCAACACTGTGCTGGGTGGAAGGTATCCACGGGCCGTCTTTGTGGTGGTCCTTGTGCATCGAATACTGTGCCGTCACACCGCGCGTATGGCACTCTTGCTGAGGCTGTCAGTCATGCCTGTGACCTTTGGCTATTACTCTTATTCCTTTTTTGATTAATGGTTAGTGTTCAGCTTTAACACAATCCAACCAAGAAAACAGGCATATAATCGATTCTCACGCGGAAGAGAATAATAAATAGTCTTCTCTCAGGCGCGGAATTCAACGAAGGTGGCTGAAGGATGGACATGCTGGAGGGATGCTACGAGTCTGTGTACAATGCGAGGTGGCACCATGTCGTGGAAGTTCCTGGCGGCGAGGGGACGGGAATGGAAGTGAAGGAGGGGAAACCACCGCAGTCATGGACGTACAAGAAAGTTGGCCGAACCCTCGAAAAGGATGACGGCGTGCAGCAATCCGGTGAAGCACCTCCCAGGCTGATGGTGCTCACCTCGGACAAGGGATGGCCGTACTCGTGGTAGGAGGATGAATCCACTCGTGACTGCTACGTGAACTGTGAGTTGGAGCGAGTGTGGCAGATCGTCAAGGGCGATCTCACCAAATGGTCCAGCACTCACCGTGGGACCGACTTTACGCCCAAGCAGCGTGTGTTGATTGGGACGTCCGGGATCGGGAAGTCGATGGCTGCCGGCTCGTACCTCCTCTATCAGCTGCTGCAATACGATGCGGAGCAACTCCCAATGGTTGCGTACGTTATTACGGATCGAAAATTCCTATTTGACAAGATCACAGAAACGGTGAAAAAATACGGTGAGGCGTCTAGTATCGTGGATATTTTGGACGAGTTTTCTGGGCGTGGGGTGAAGGGGTATATTATCTACGACGTGTCAATGAAGGGTCATGAACCGTCTACTGGTTTGCCTTGCGAGGGATGGGGCATGATTGTGGTGACATCACCCGACAAAAACAACTACGAATCGTGGGCGGAGCAAATGGGAGCGGAACGAATCATAATTAATTGCCCTGACGAGAGCGATGTAAAGGCAATGTGCGTTTGGAAGAAGCACAATCGGCGGCTTGCGGGGGAACAAGCGGAAGAAGAATCGGAGGAAGAAGCGGAGGAAGAAGCGGAGGAGGAAGCGGACTACTGGAAAAAGGTGAAGGGTCGCATGGACAAAGTGGGGCCGATTCTCCGCTTCATTTTTAATGAACAAAAGTCTGACGCTCGCTTTAACGAGTGTGAAGATGCCATGAATGATATCACCCCTTCGATGCTACGGTATTACGCTGGTATCGGAACTGGCGAGTCGTGCAACGGCAATCATGTTTCTCGAAAGCTTGTGAAGGTTGTCCGAGTACGACGAGGAAACAATTTTGCATCGCCTTTGAATGTACTGATATCTCCCCACCTCGAACGCGAAATATTGTCCCGGCTGGAAAATGAAATGAAGCAGTCCGATTTTATTTTTTTTGTTTCGAGGTTCTGGGATTATGTCCCACCATACATTATTGAAAAGTACGCCGTATCCGCATTTTTGAATGAGGATTTACTGCGTGCGATAAGACTTAAAATCAGGGAACTGAGGCCACCAGGACGACGTGAGCCACACAGCTGTGCGCTGAAAGAGCACTCAGACAAGAGCTTCACCAGAAAAGAGGTTCTACCGCCACCCGAACGCCTTTCCAATCCGGTTGCTATGGACCACTGGGTGCTGTATGAGCCCAAAATCCAAAACTTTCCGCTGGTGGACGGCTTTTTCTTTGTGGACTCAAATCCTAAGATGCTGGTTGGGCTGCGGATGGCTGCGGCGGGTGAGCACCACAAGATAACCAGCACTGTGAGGCAGTTCACTGAGTGCCTGGCGGCATATTTTAATGGATGGAAGAAATTATCCCGAGACATGTTGTGGGAGATTATTTACGTGCAGCACGCAGACAGCACGCCGAAGAACGAATGGCAGGGATGTGAAGTCGTCAATTCCAATAATGTGAGAGAGAAGGAAAAAAAAAAATTGCGGCGTTCTGGAACGAAAAGGTACGCCAGTACCAAGTGTCAATACCATCCGGAGACGCCTCAAGAAGCCCTTAGAATTGAGGATAGTAATTAAAGGAATAAATAGGGAAACAAATTAGGGAATTGCGGGGGTAGTTTGAGTTCTGGTAACAAATATTGGGGCTTTTTTCATATGGTTGGATGCCTGTGTGTGCATACAGTGCAGATGCACCAGCATCAGGCGGCAGCATCACACACGGATGCGGAAAATGTCCAACGCGAGCGATCGTAACAGTGAACGAAGAAGAGATTATGGGGGAACGGGGTAGTTTGGTTTCTGGTAGAAAAGCATTGCGGGTTGTTTCATACATGTGGATTTCTGTGTGTGCATACGAGGCATAGTAGGGAAATTGCTCTGTTATGAGAGAATGATTATGGCCAGCGGTGATGAAGTATGACTGCGTTGTTCATTTCCTCTTATTTTTTTGTTCTAAGGCCCATCATTAAACGAAGCATCTTTAAGGGGTGGACGACGACCAAGTTTTTTTGTGGAAATAGTGCACTCCGTGTGACTGCTTGGAGTGGGGCACCGTATTCAATTGAGGGTGGAATGGCTTCCTTGTGCCTGCGTCATCGTTGCTTCCCCTTGCGATTTCATGCTTGACTGCCTCACCGCGGTGCCAGGGCCCAGCACTCCGTATTGCCGGGAAAAGCCAATTGCCAGCAATATTTCCCTCACGGGATCGTTGTTGGCGCAATGCAGACGGCATCGACCAGCTTCCGGACCAGCTGCTTTGTGCTGGGGCACAAAGCAAATTGGAGCACTTTGGGGTCTGAGCGCACGCGTTGCCGCGGTGCGGGCATTACGATTTATTTGGGAAAACACGCGGGAAACAATAGAAGCAAATCTGTGCGTGCTGCAGCAAGTCGGCACTGATGCTTTTTTACTTTTTCGGCACTGGGAATTGAGATGGTGTGTCCTGCGCCTGTTGCCAAGCACTCTCATAGCCACGTTTTGAATGGAGCGTGTTGTTGTTTTTCTGAAGCGGGTTCCGTGTGTCAACGCGACAGGGGAGCACGGTTGGCGGTGGCAGGAGTTCTTTCCGGAACGGCACTGGAGTGCAGGGTTCCCAGAGTCTGTCGCTCGCCAGGGTGGGGACGGCTCTCAGGGATTGTCTCGAGGCTGCTTCTCAATGCCGTTGTTGTTGTTGTTG
Organism: Trypanosoma cruzi; assembly: GCF_000209065.1. Taxonomy (NCBI): domain Eukaryota; phylum Euglenozoa; class Kinetoplastea; order Trypanosomatida; family Trypanosomatidae; genus Trypanosoma; species Trypanosoma cruzi. The sequence goes on from NW_001849538.1 coordinate 193,563, forward strand.
ACGGCAAATCGCTGATGGGAGATCGAGAGATAGTGTGCTGTCGTGTGATTTCTCACAGTGGCACCCGTTGGAGCGATGCATGTGTGTTTGCCTTGCGGATGTGGTGTTTTTGATCCCTATTTCACGCTATTCGGTGCCGCAGAAGTGGACGGGGAAGTGATGCTGTCACGAGCTGCACGGGAGTGGTGGAAACGGTTACGCGAGCCTGTGGAGGACCCAAGCAAATCAAAGTCTACCACGCGGTTTGGGTCTACAGGGAAGGAAGAAACAGTGGGCGGCTGAGGGGAGTTGCAATGCACGCGGCGGCAGAAGATGGCATGCGTTGCTGAGTTCACGTTGACTGCCACTTTGGGTGCTTTTTCTCGAGGCCGTGAATCCCTTCCTAATTTACTTGGAGGTGCTTGATGACGCCAGTTGTGGAAGGCATTTTTATTTCATACGAGGATGGCACACGGGAGACAAGGACGAAAGAGAGCGACGTCTCGCCAAAGGAGCGGCTGCTGGAACGTTGGCGAGACTCGGGATTTTTTGCAAGGCCAGCTGCATGCCCTTGACAGGATGTTCATTGAGGCGTTCATTGGTGCGAGAGTGAGGTGCACGCACCGCAACAACAGTGTCATTACTTCTCCATTGCACGAATAACACGACGCACGTCAGGCGTGGCAGGTGACGTCCCCTGTGAGCTCTTCTCCCACCGCCTCTTCTGTTTCACATCTTGGCACTTTCTGCGCTGTGAAAACCGCTCCCATTGGCCGTCTTCTGTGACACGAGAGCCGCCTGTATTTCTTTCTACCGCATTAAAGAGTCGTGAGGAGGCCTTGAGGCTGCGTTGAGGAGCCGTGTGTCCTCTGCGAGCATGTCCTCTGTTTTTCATAGGTGTTGAATGTTGGATTACCGAAACGCACCCTGAGTGCTTGCTCTAGAAGTTTGCATGACTGAGAGGCAAACGTGTTCCTTAAAGGTGCAGGAGGACCACGTCATTGGGAGGAGGAAGAGTGAATGGGCGGGTGGGTGTGTCTGTGGCCCACATGTGGTGCCCGACTGGTGCTTCACTTTGTTTGGTGCTATTATCATTTGCATCCACAAAGAATGGCATTGGGTGCTGCTTTTCCCAACTCTCTTACTGTGTCTGTGTGTTGCGTCTTTGTGGGCATGACTCTTCTTCCGTGCTGTGCATTTGCTGCATGATCTTTTGATGGTCTGTGTGAAATATGTGACGATTTGCGGCATTTTTTTTGATTGTGCTTTGATCTCCGCCGCGGGATGGCAGCCAGATTGGTGGCGTTGCTTTTTCTTTACTGTGATCACGTGCGATGTTTATGGGAGGCCTCTCAGAAAAGAGCAAGTCGACATGCTTGTGAAGCCCATGTATGATGCCACATTATTTATTGACGTGGAATGAGTTGGCGTTTTGCATGCAATCTTATATGCATTTTTGTCGTGGTGTTCCTCATGCATGGCCCATGGAGACGACTGGCTGAGAATTGTCATTGGGCTTCTCGTTGAGTCGAGGGGAGCATACTGCCTTGTTTGCTCATTGAGAGCCCGGGCGTCACGGATGATGCATGTGGCAGGCAGAACCTCGTGCATGGCGGAAGGAGGAGACTAAGGGCTGGTTGTTTGATTGTTAGCGACGAGTCCTGCCTCACTGCTTGGATGGGGCTGTTGTTCGCTGGGGCAACCTGTTTTGTGTGTCCAGACACTGCTTGCGCCGAGTGGCGTTGTGCCGTGTTGGTGTGTGCGGCAGCATCGTGCGGGACGGCTGCGTGACGTTTACGGACTGTGTGGCTGTGGGCTGATGAATGTGGCAGGAGGCGTGTCTGAGGGGAACCCGCGAAAGAAGGAGTGACCTTCGTTTGGCGGTGCTGCTATGCGATGTGCAAGGGAAGAAGAAAAACAAGTGATTTCTGACGTGTCGGTGGGTGTGCCACGGCCACCGATGAGTTCTCAGGGAGAGGGACAGGAGTGAGTGAGACGGAGACTCTGCACACCCACTGCGGCGTGTGGTGCCAGAGGATGAGATTGCTATTGTGAAGGGCGCAACGGCCGTAATGCGTGCAGGAGAGCGTCATCTGCACCTTTTCTCCTGCAGAGCATGTAGGTGCCGCGAGGAGGTGCAGGCGACCTCTCATCATTGGGCTGCTGAGGCTGTTTTTCCTCTCTGCTCAGCGGGAGAAGCAACTCTTCCTGCAGGCGCTGTGCTGGTCTGCATCGGTGCTCCCCACGGGGCATCACGCCGCCGTGTCGTTGCAGTGCAACGCTCGTGTTCCTCACTGCACACGTGGCCCCCTCTAATTTGCCTTTTTTGCAGGGCCATGGCCTGTGGTCCCCATTGGGAGGTCGTTCACATGTTTTTTTTGTATGCTGTTGAGAGGTGCTGGAGAGTAATGGCTGCGGGGATGTTGATTTTGGGTTCGCTGTGAGTGGTGGCGGTGTGTACTGTTGTTTTGCTGCCTTTCTGCCTTTCTGCCTTTCTGCCGCTGTTGTCTGTTGCTTCCCTTCAAGAAGGAAGTTAAGCACAAGCGCGAATCGCTACTGTGAAATTGTAAGGCTCTGAAAGGACCAACAAAAACAGCACACACACCGCCCACACACACATATTTATATGCTCTCACGTGTTGCTGCTGTCAAGGTACCCCGCACACACAACCGTCGCCGCGTGACCGGATCCAGCGGAAGGAGGAGGGAAGGAAGTGAGAGTGAACCGCAGAGGCCTAACATGTCCCGGCGTGTGTTTACTTCCGCGGTGCTGCTCCTACTTGTTTTGTTGATGTGCTGCGGCAGTGGAGCTGCGGCCGCTGATGGAAGTAAAACAAGGAATACCATTGATCCGTTCACAGGGACGACGTCGATATCATTTGCTAATTGGAAGGAGTTTGAGGACGGCGGCAAAATCACCTCGCTCCGCGTTCCTGGCCTCGTTAAAGTGGGTGATGATGTATTTGCTATTGCTGAAGCCCGTTGCAAGGATGAAGACAAGTGCAGCGAAGTCGGCTTTACTGGGATAGCGTCAAAGTACCTTGGTTTAAATGTTGATTCTGGTCCAACGGAGTTCTCGACGGCAGATGCAAGTGTCTTTGGCGCAGATCTTCTAAAGGAAGGTTCTGAGGGTATCAATACCGCAAACGGCATAACGCGACCAACGACACTTGTACTTGGGGACAGTGTTTACGTGCTCCTGGGAAACTACAGCCGTACAAAGCAGCAGGTTCAAGGTAAGAATGAGCGGGGTCTTTTACTCGTGAAGGGAACTGTCGCTGATGAGGGTGGGACGAAGAAAATCAGATGGAATGAGACCCATTTGGTGGAGCCTCAACGAAAAGGAGCATCTGGTTTCTTGACCGAGCTAATTGGTGGCGGAGGATCGGGTGCTGTGTTGCGTGACGGCTCGCTTGTGTTTCCCATGCAGGCCAAAGGCAACGATGGAAGGAGCGTTTTGCTGTCTATGCGTCTCTCCAAGTCGGAGGACAAATGGTGGCTTTCGCAAAAAAAGCCTGGTAACGGCTGCAGGGATCCAACCCTGGTGAAGTGGAAAGAAGACCAAGACGACGAAAGACTCTTCATGATGGCTCATTGTGCTGGAGGCTACTATGACGTTTACATGTCCACTCCGCATGGAGTCAATTGGATTGATCACTTAAAACCAATTACCCGCGTGTGGGGCAACTCACACAATCGAAAGGGGTACGGCGTCCAGAGTGGATCCACCACCGCAACCATTGAGGGAAAGGAGGTGATGCTCATCACCGCGCCGGTGTATGCGAAGGAGGAAAATAAAGGTGGAAAAGGTCGGCTTCATCTTTGGGTGACGGACAAGGCACGTGTGTATGATGTTGGGCCGATATCCCGTGAGGCTGATGACGCCGCCGCCAGCTCGCTGTTGATGAAGAGTGGGAGGGACAATAAGGAGGAGTTGATTTCACTGTACGAGAACAAGAAGAGCGACGGAGCATACAGTCTTGTTGCTGTGCGCCTGACCGAGAAACTGGAGCGGATAAAGGAGGTTGTGAAGACATGGAAGGATTTGGACGGCGCCTTGCAATCCTGCAGTTCCGGTTCCAGCGCCACTGTCGACTTGCCAACGAAGGGTATGTGCAATGGTCCTGTTCCCACTGACGGGCTTGTTGGCTTCTTGTCTGGTAACTTCTCTGAGAACACATGGAGAGACGAGTACCTCTGCGTGAATGCAACTGTGAAGAATGGGGAGAGAAGGGTTCCCAATGGATGGACGTTCAAAGGGTCCGGAGCAGGGGCGGTGTGGCCTGTTGGCGACATGGGGCAGACTGTGCCGTACTACTTTGCCAACAACGAGTTCACTCTTGTGGCGACGGTGTCCATCCATGAGGTGCCGCAAAGTGGCAGCATTCCTTTGATGGGTGTGAGGATGAACGATACAAAAGGCACGGTGCTCTTTGGTCTGTCGTACACCCATGAAAAGGAGTGGTTGGCCATAACGGAGGATGCTGTTGATCTGGAGGATGTTGATGATGCGGAGGATGTTGGTGATATTGTTAAATGGGAGCCAAACAGGACGTATCAGGTGGCACTGCGAATGGATTGTGACGAGTGGAGTGTCTTTGTGGATCGAAAGGAAATTAAATACACGGAATATAATCAACGTCTGTTTGACACGCACAGGATTTCACACTTCTACATCGGTGGGGACAGTAAGAACCAAAGTGCAACGGGCGGCCACGTGACGGTGACCAACGTCATGCTGTACAATGAGAGACTCTTAAGTGATAAGCTGTATGAACTCAACGCCAGCAAAGTCACTATTCCATCATTGGGTGTTGAGGAACAGCCCACAGGGCAGGTGGCCAGCACAGAAGTCTCGGTTGCTTCCGAGTCAAGGAGTGAAGAAAGCACCACCACTGAGAAATTGACTGGGGACGATACTGATAAACAAGAGGAAGGAATCGTCCATGGTATGGTGCCTGCAGCGTCCTCTTCCACGGTTGTCGGAGGATCATCTGTTCCTGAACCCGCCATTGCAACGGAGATCGCAGGGAACTCTCGTCCAGAGGACAATACCCAGCTTTCTGAAGACGAAACGTCTCAGCAAGCCACGCCGCATGAAGGCAGTGAATCGATGCAACGGGATTCAAATGTGCAGCCACAATACCCACAGTCAGAGGAGTCAACAGGGGTCGCTGACGTTGAAACATCCCCTGAAAGTAATGATGCACCAGAGGAGGATGGAGGAACGAATGACAGGAGTGGCGAATCAACGTCTCAAGTGGCTTCGTCGTTGAGTATGGACACTGCCACCAGACCAGCTGACGGTGAGCACCAAGTACAACAAATCGCTGAGCTTCCCGCTGAAAACGACGTGCGGTCCACTGGAACCGGAACCACCGGCGCGGAGCAAAGCCTCAGCCTCGAGGCGGGGGACAGAAGTTCCGAGAGAGCAATGAACTCATACAGCAGCCTCACTCCTTCAAAGAGGGACGCCGAAACTACATCCGCGGAGAACGCCGACGACGTCTTTCGGACTGACGGAGCCGAAGTTTCTTCTGAAGAAGGCAAGGAGGCGCCACAGAAGGTCGACACCGCACCGGGTAACACAAACACCACGCCTGGGGAAACCGGGATCCCATCGGAGTCCAACGCAACAATACCCTCGGACCATGACATTTTGCCTGAGAACGTGCACTTGGGCGAGTTGGCGGCCATGTATCTAGTTGGTGACAGCACCGTGCATAGGTGTGTGTCTCGGGTGTTGTTGCTGCTGCTTCTGGGGCTGTGGGGCACTGCGGCTCTCCGTTGAATGAATTGGGGAGAGCAAAGTTGCGAAATTCTGTGGAGCAACAACTGAGCGGCATCCCAGCATTACTCAATGAGTTTTGCTAATTCCACTTTCTTTTTTTCTTTTCTTTTTTTTTTACTTTAATCATTTCCCTCATCTTGCTTGTTGCCTTGGGGCAATCACGATGGACGTTTTTTTCTTTTCTACTCTTCCCTCTTTTAATTGTTTGTTGCTGCACTCTTCCTGCGAGGGGTGCCGTGTGTTTCCGCCCAACTGCTCCACTCGCACACCCACCGACACGCTCATGACGACGGCCCTGTGCGCCTTGCCTGCTGCACGCATGAGGAGGGGCCGCGACGAACGGCGCGCTGAGGGAGCCGTGACGTGTGGGCGTGCGACGAGGGCCTGTGGGGCGGAGCACACATTTCTTTCCCTCTTGTTTTGTTTTCTTGCGGCCAGGGCTGGCAGACACCCGCAGCGCCACACACACACACACAGCCACACCCTGCCGCCGTGTTTTTCTTTTCTTTTCTTTTTTGTTTTTGTGTTCATTTCTTGCGCTGGCAGTCCCGTCAGCATTTCTCTCCCCTCCGATGATTTTTTTTTTTTGCTGCGCTCACTCTCCCGTCGCGTCTGCGTGCTTCTCTCAGTCCCACACACACGAGTGACTGTGCTCTGCGGGCCGCACTCACGCGCCGATGGGAGGGCTGAGGGGAGCAGCAACACGCAGATGACCCCATGAAATATAAACGATGTGCGGACACATGGAGGGTCGGACGGTTGAAAGACATTTAAATATCTTTTTAATTTTATTTTGCGGGCAAAATATGTACGGACAGTTTGGTGTGGCCACAAGGCAGCCGGCTGCTTTTTTAAATTTGTGTGGAACAGTAATGGACGATTTCTTTTTCTTTTATAATTATTTTGTGTGATGGGGTTTGTATGAGACGAAGGGGGACGTTTTTTTGTTTTGTTTTAAATAAATCTTTTGTGAATTGCCGCTGCTTGGGCTGCAGTGCAGTCATGAGTTTGAGCGGTCTTCTTGTTGTTTCCGCCATGCGTCTCTGCTGTGCATTTTGTGCGTCTCTCCACACACTCTGCTCTCTTTTCTACTTTTCTGCTTTGTGTTTCTGCAGGCACACACAACCACACACACAAGATGCACAGTGCGGTGGATTTGAATGCTTCTTTTGTGGTGCATGCTGGCAGTTGCGTGTGGCGGCTGTTGTCTTCTTCCGTGGCTATGAGGAGAAGTGAGGGGGGAGTGCGCAGCCCGAGTCTCCTTTTCTGCGGGTGTGATGCACCGCGTGTGACTGCGTTGAGTTGGGCTCCGTGTCCCATTGAGGGCGGGATGGCTGGAAATTTTGTTGCCGCGTCATGGATGGATGAGGGTCCACTGGCGCGTGTGGCTGGTGTGGTGATTGCCTGCTCCGTGTGTGTTGTGTGGTGGCCGCGGGGTTTTTGCCATTTCCCTGGGGCTGTGGCGATGAGCTGGGAGGAGATGGTGGTGGATGTGTTGTCCTTCTGCATGGTGGGTGACTGCTGGCGTTGTGTGTCTTCGTTGCGTGGATGCCGTCTCGTGGTGTGTGAACTGTGCGGCTGGGCCTCCTGCCCTCTCCTCATGTTTTCTGCTCTTTCTCGCTGCGTCCGCTGCACTCCGTCCCTCTCCCTCCTGTTACATCCCTTTTCCTTCTGGCTCACGGATCGGCTGACTGACTCCAACGACTCCACTACGGGCGATGATGACTGCGATGGTGATGGTGCGGCGCCGTGTTGGTCCTTGCGCTCTTGTGCTGCTGCTGGGAGTCCTGGACGTGTTTCTGGTTGTGCCGGTGGTTGTGTCGGTGGATGTGTCGTGTGCTCCGAGTGACGGCAGCCTGAGCTGTCGCGTGTGTGTGGGTGTGGAATAAGTGTTCTGCTGCCGGTGCTGAGGCTCAGTATGAGAATTACACTTTCAGTGGCTTTGGTGTGCGCTTGCATGGCAGGAATGGTGAGCTGGGTGCTGTGCTCCATGTGGCCAGTGCGGTGCACACATGTAGCAACTGTGCTGCCAGCTGTGCAAGGAAAGAGGAAGGGGCCACCGTTGCCTTCACGATGAATGTGACGACGCATAAATGCGCCGGCCCTTATGAATTGTGGTGGCGTCTATTTTCCCCCGATGGAGCCATCCATCCGCCTGCACGGAGCGGCGATGCTGACCGGACGGGCATCTGTCAGTTGCCGCTACCCCGTGAAGGGAAGGATGACACAAAATCTGGTGGGACAACTGCGCCGCAAGTTAATGCTGAGCCGTCACGTCAGAACGAGGATTGGCGACGGTCTGCGGCGGTTGACGGACCCAACACCGTCGATCCGAGTCCCTCATCTAACACGGCGACCAACACGTCCGAGACGAGGCCTGAGTTTGCCTTTGTTCGGAACACAAAAGTGGCTCCGATACCACCCGAAAGAAGGTCCACGCCTGTCACGGAGCCGAAGGAGGATCCCATTGATGATGCGATGAGTGGTTCAATAAACGTTGAGTTGCCGCGTGAAGTCAATCTATTTGTGCCGCAGACGACGCTGGTGCAGCCGAAGGATGGGATTGTTCCAGTTACGGCGAGGGATTCGTTTGCCTCACCCTCTCTAGTCAGTGCTGGTGGAGTAATTGCTGCTTTCGCCGAGGTCACATGTATGCCGAATATCAAGGTGGTCAATTAAGTAAGCCCTTTTCTTCTGATGTGGTTGCGGGGTGCATTGACTCTGCGTGGAATTGGTCCACTGTTGTTGGTGAGGTCAATAAAAGATACACGGAGGGCACACACTGTGCCTGGTGCAGCGGAGGGAAAGGAGAGTTTGGGTGTTGTGCTCCGCCCCACAACAATCACGTAGGGCCAGAGAGCGTTTCCTCCTGCGGGAGGCTCTGATGTGTCCTACGAAGGTGGGTGCT
>NW_001849538.1:202340-212772 GCF_000209065.1 Trypanosoma cruzi
GCCCGTGTGCCTTCACGACAGCGGTTGTTTCGGGAAAAAGATGGCCCCCGATGTACCCCCAACACCGCTAAAGGAGCCAACTCCGGGGAAAATTTATTCAGTTTCAAATATCCCTAAAGTCTCGAGCCAGGACATTGCCGGTGTCTCAGCTCAACCTGTTACGGCCGTTGCGGGAGGGGGATCAGGTGCGTTGTCCACTACACAAGATAAAATAGAAGCGCCTGGTCATTCATTGCCAGGAAGTGGGAACAACGATCTGCCACGTTCGACGGATATTCCCGATAATACGGTAGAAAAAAATACGGAGCATAATACGGAAGAGTCCAAAAATAATAAAAAGGATAGGGTACAGACACCAAATACGACGACAACTACTACCACTACTACAACACAGGCACCAATTACTACTACATCTAAAGAGGCGCCAACCACGACGACCACAACCACTACAACAAAGACACCAGGTGATACGGCTACGACTACAGAAGTGTCAACCACAACGACCACCCGCGCACCGTCACGTCTTCGCGAAAGCGACGGCAGCCTCAGCAGCTCTGCGTGGGTGTGTGCCCCGCTGCTGCTCGCCGTATCCGCGCTGGCGTGCACCGCTCTGGGCTGAAAGGTGTATGCGGGCTGTGCGTGCCAGCACTCAACCACGGGGACGTTTGTACGTCCACTGTGGTCCGATTTATAAAGTAAGGGTAATTATGATGATTGTTTTTTGCTTAGTTTGCTTCTGCTGCCGTGCTGTGTGCTCCGTGTTGCTGCTCCCTTTATCCGCCACGTTGAAAGTGTCAGTCACACTCATATGCACGACATGCATGCAACTGTTTGCGTGGACGCGCCGTTGAGGGTAGTTGCATGCGCACTGGAGCCATTTGTGTGCAGGTTTTTGTTTCTTGTTTTTTTGTTTACTATTTTACTTTATTGCTGCGTGTTTACATTTTTTGTTTTGCTTTTTTTGTGTGTTTTCTCGTTGTTAAATTTTTGCAGGGTGTTGTGCGTCTTTTGCACTTTTATTGGTTCAATATTTCTCATGAAACGCGCGCTGCCGGCGGTGTTTTTTACTGTGCCGTGTCTCTCTCCTCTTTGCTTTCACTCTGCGTTGACGGGGAGTTAGTTTGTGCTGAAGGCTGCACGCAAGTGACAGGAGTGATGGCGATGATGACTGACCGTGTGCTGCTGGTGTGTGCCCTCTGCGTGTTGTGGTGCGGTGCTGCAGTGGTGGCGGTCGGTGATGTTATTGGAGAGGTCGGAATAAAAGACGAATCATCGAAGGCTCTACAGGTTGATTCTCAGGCGAGGGAAGCAGGAAAGAGGGACGTAAGTGGTCCCGAAGCAGTGGTGCCACGGTTGCATGAACAGCAAGGAAAGAATGCCCGCAAGAATGATGATTCGGCCATACAACCAACAAGACAAGTCAAGGTAGAAGAAGAGGATCGGGATCATTCCGAAGAAGAAGAAGAAAAGGAAAATGAAGGATCACTCGAAGGTACGGTGAAGGATGGAGAAGTATTACCATCGCAAGCCGAAGGACAGCCAAGAAGTAACGAACCACCACCACCACCAGCATCTGGTGGCAGCCGAAACGGTGTCATTTCTGGTGGAGGTTCTAAATTAGGTGAAAGTTCTAACGGAGGTGAAGGCCCCACTTTGAATTCTTCTTCCTCTTCTGGTGATGGCAAGCCACCTGCTGTTGACGGTTCAGGCTCCGGTGGTGGCACAGGTTCTGTCCCAGGTGGAAAGGGAATTGGAGGAGGAGGAGGAGGCACTCCTGGGGTTGAGTCTTTGAAGTTCCCTGTTTCTGGTGTTGCTCTTCCGCCCTCAACCCCTGCTGCGGGCAGTGCGTCATCCGCACAGAACCTGGAATCTTCAGAAAGAAGTGGGTGGCCAGAACCAACAGTCTCTTTACGGATTGCACCACTCAACGTGGACGCACGGAAGGAATCAAAACCCAAAGATGAGCCACAGACTTTTAGTGCACAAGGAGAAGCAGAACGCCAAGTTACTGATGAGGAGACAAGCAAAAAAGAGGCAAAAGAGAGTGTCGTTGAGGGGAAACGCCTTTTCAACCTGCCGCATAACGCCAGCAGCACACCAGCAGGACCAGCAGTACGGCTACCAGAAGGATCGCAAGTACAGGGAAATCGAGACGAAGGAGGAGGACTTCCGCCAGAAGCAACAAAATCAGAGACTTCAACAGGACAAAAACACGGAACGTCACAGTCGCAAAACGAGTCTAGAGGAACAAAATTCCCTTCAAAGAATGAAGTGGCAGTACAACACGGTCACGTTACGGTCCCATCGGATTCGATGACGAATGCATCCGCCAACAGCCAAGGAGTAACAACAGCACCATCCATCTCTACAAGTGGCAGTGAAGATGCTCAGAGTACGGTGGATGGAAATACTGACGATGATCAACGACCTAACAAGAAAAAAGCACACAACAACCCCGAAGATGATAATACCAACGTTGCTCCCACGTTCAGTGAGACTGCACAGCAAACACCAGAAACAGTCACTGTCGTCCAAACAAATGACACGACGCCTGGCGACAGTGACGGCATCAAAGCCGCCTCCCAAACCACCTCCCCTCTTTTGCTTCTTCTTCTTGTTGTGTGTGCGGCTGCGGCTGCGGTGGTGGCCGCGCGAGAGTGAGTGTGAGAGAGCCATGCACCGCCCGCACACACACTCTTCCTTCTCTCTGTGTGTGTGTCCCCTTGCATGGACTCTCGCCCTCACCTCACCCCACGAGGCACACACATAATTTGCCCATTGTATATATGCATGCACACCCATGCAGGCCCGTTGGTGCTCTCTTTTGCACGACACGCACCGCTGCCGTCCTGCCTGGCTGCATGGGCGGAGAACCGTAACTGTTTTTAACATTCTTTTTTCTTGTTTTCTTTAATATATATATTTAATCCTCTTTTTCTAATCTCTCACCCCCCCATCCCTTCTCTTTTTTGCTTTTGGGGCAATCACGATGGACGTTTTTTTCTATTCTACTCTTCCCTCTTTTAATTGTTTGTTGCTGCACTCTTCCTGTGAGGGGTGCCGTGTGTTTCCCGCCCAACTGCTCCACTCGCACACCCACCGACACGCTCATGACGACGGCCCTGTGCGCCTTGCCTGCTGCACGCATGAGGAGGGCCGCGACGAACGGCGCGCTGAGGGAGCCGTGACGTGTGGGCGTGCGACGAGGGCCTGTGGGGCGGAGCACACATTTTTTTCCCTCTTTTGTTTTGTTTTCTTGCGGCCAGGGCTGGCAGACACCCGCAGCGCCACACACACAGCCACACCCTGCCGCCGTGTTTTTCTTTTCTTTTTTTCGTTTTTTATTCGATGGGTGTGTGCTGTCACCGTGCGTGATTGTTGAGGTTGGGGCCGTACCGCATGTATCGCTGCCCTCCAGCTGTGCCTCTTGCTGTGTTGATGTGCCTCTCTGTGCTCCTCTTCTTTTCTGCTTCTCCAGCACACACACACACACATATACTTAGTTGCACAGTGCTATGCAGGAATGCTCTTGGTGACGGTGGGACGTTGGCTTGCTATCCGTGCCGACACGGCGAGGCCGCTGCGTGTCTGCCTACGGTGGGAATCACGGTGCCATTGGATGGATGTGTGTGGGACGCCTTTTGCATTGTGCTGGTGGCCGGCTGACGCGTTTGCACGATGCCCGCCATGCGTGAAGGTGTTGCCTGCTCTTGGGGTCATTCTCCTCTCCTCGTTGATTTTACTCTGCGGGTGCGTGTGTTGCTCCTTGTGTGCTGACGCGTGACGGACGGTGCCACGATGGCCTCCTCTGGCAATGACAGTCGCTGTGTTCTCGGCACACATCCACACACACTTCCTTGTCTCTCTGTGGGAGTGATTGCAGCAGGTCGATTACAGCCACACGGACATCCGCACGGTTGCTGCGTCGTACTTCTTCCAGCACTGCGATGTCGCTGGCCACACGACGTTGTGGTGCCACAAGTACAACAAGGACAACAACATGCAGTGCATGACGGCCAACCTGATCCGTGTGTGGTTGCAGCGCATGGAGCACGTGGGCCAGTACGCGTTGGGCGCTGCACTCATGATTTTGGAGGAGGGGCAGCACGACATTGTGGCGTTGTGGGTGTTGCGCAGCCGGGGCATGCCGGCGATTGTGAGGGCCGTGGTGGACACGGAGCTGTTTGACTGGGAGGAGGTGGACGTTACGGCGCAGCGCGAGCGCATGACGGACTGCCTGTGCTGGGAGGGCCCGACGATCCCGAGGCCTGTGCTGGAGGGACTGAGGGAAGAGAAAATAATAGTAATGGTGACTGTGGGGATGTGAGAAAAGGTGCACGGCGAGGAGCAGTCCTATTTTTTTGATTGTTGTTGAACGGCGCCCACCTAATTATTGTTGTGGTGGTGCGTGACTCTTATTGCTGGATTGGACGGCGCGTGGCTGTGTGACTTGTCTCCTCTTTGCTTTCACTCTGCGTTGACGTGTTGTTAGTTTGTGCTGAAGGCTGCACGCAAGTGACGGGAGTGATGGCGATGATGATGACTGGCCGTGTGCTGCTGGTGTGTGCCCTCTGCGTGCTGTGGTGCGGTGCCGGCGGTAGGTGTGATGAAGGGGAGGCGGCAGGTCGTGTGAGTGGGGATGAACTTCCACAAGGTTCAAAATCACTTGTAACGCCTCGAGTAGGCTCCCAAGGCTTACAAAATGGAGTAACAGTTGTTAAAGAGGAAGTATCACCAATATCTTCCCCTCCTCAAGATGGGGATGCAGATGGTGATGAAGGAGATGACGGTGGTGATGATGAAGAGACGGAGGCTGAAGAAGAAGAAAGTACTGAAGGGCGGGGTGGTAAAGGAGGAACAGCTGCAATAGGCTCAGATTCCAGGAAAGAGAATTTAAGTGGCAGCGGGCAGGAAAAGAACCAGTCAATTGCACCTTCAGGGGGCATTTCTCCTTCCGGCGGTCAGGAATCAAATGCCAATCCTACGCAACCGGAAGTTGAAGAAAAGAAGGAGCCCGACAAGAATACACCTGCAGAGAACGCACTCACAACAGTTAACAGAGAGCAAACACTGTCTGCGGGAGTTGCGGGAGGAAATCCTTCACCACCTCCAGAAGACGGTGTTGATTCCCGCGAACAGGATGGCAAAGACACCACGAGTGAAGGCGGAAAAAAAGTTCCGTCGCCTGAGACCGCGGCCACACCACAAAGCCACCGAGAAGAAGGCTCAGAAGGGACTGGGGAAGATAGAAAAGCAACGACAGCAACCGCCAACACAACTGATACGACGAGCACACAAAACAGTGACGGCAGCACCGCGGTCTCCCACACCACCTCCCCTCTTTTGCCTCTTCTTCTTGCGTGTGCGGCTGTGGCTGCGGTGGTGGCCGCGTGAGAGTGAGGGAGAGAGAGCCGTGCACCGCCCGCACACACACTCTTCCTTCTCTCTGTGTGTGTGTCCCCTTGCATGGACTCTCGCCCTCACCTCACCCCACGAGGCACACACAATAATGTGCCCATTGTATATATGCATGCACACCCATGCAGGCCCGTTGGTGCTCTCTTTTGCACGACACGCACCGCTGCCGTCCTGCCTGGCTGCATGGGCGGAGCACCGTAACTGTTTCTGTTTTTTTTTTATTGCATTGAGTGGGCGACCTCTCTCTCTCTCTCTGTGTGTGTGTGTTTTGCTTTACGGGAGCAGTGAGAGTGTGTGTGCGCTGGTCGTCCCACGCTTCGGCTTTTTGTTTTGCTTTCCTTTTTGATTTTGTGTTTGAGTGCACCCATTCCACGGCTGCGTGTGTGTGTATGATGATATGAGTAATTTGCGTGTGTGCTATCTGCCTCTCTCTGCCGTTGCTTTCTTCAGACTCTCTTGTGGCGCACAGCTGCTCTGCATGTACTGGGTTTGACAAACACATGCACACACACACGCCATTATGCATACGCTGTAGAGCGGCGTGATTGCTGAGAACGGACGCACGCACAAGATTCTGGCTGCGACGTCCCTAGCGAGGAGGGAGGACGGGAGCCTGTGATTTATTTTTTGACGCGTTGCAGGTGTGCAGTCTATTGGATGGTGTGGGTTAGGGTGCCTGGGACAAGTGCGAATTGCTTCTCGTCCAGTTGCTGCACGTGCCAATGTGTATCTCCTATGCTGTGTATACTTTGTTCAGGGATTCTTCGCCTGTGCGGGGTGATGTGCGTTGGAGGGTGCGCCGGAAGGGTGAACAGTAAAAGGACTGGTGGCAGCGCGTGGGTGCTGCGAGGGAGACTCTGCTTTTTTGGATATTGTTGGTTGTTTTTTGTGTTTGGGCGTTGCTCAGTGTGTGCTGACGCGTAACGTCACTCCCGCCGTGACTCCTGCTGCTGCTGTTGGCGACCGTCGCTGTGTGTTCCCGGTGCACTGTTCTTCCTTCTCCTGTTCCTTGTGTCTGTGTGCGTGAGTTGTTGTTGTTGGGAGTGGCTGCGGCGGGGATGATGGTGCCACTCACAGTGGATGGGTGGCGGTGCTCACTGTTGTACTTTTTGTGTTGGTATTTTTTTCCTCTATATCTTTCCTTTCTCAATTACACACGAAGAAGGAAAACTAGCGCCAAACGCTACTGTGAAATTCGAAGGCACTGAAAGGACCAGCAACACACACACCGCCCACACACATATTTGTATGCTCTCACGTGTTGCTGCAGTGAGGGCACCCCGCACACACAACCGTCGCCGCGTGACCGGATCCAGCGGCATGAGGAGGGAAGGAAGAGAGAGTGAGCCGCAGAGGCCCAACATGTCCCGGCGTGTGTTTGCTTCCGCGGTGCTGCTCCTCCTTTTCGTGATGATTTGCTGCAGCACTGGTGGAGGTGCACAGGCTGATGGGACAGCGTTAAATCAGGAATCTTCACCAAAGCCATACTTTGATTGGAGAGATAAGAATGGAGGAAAAACAGTGAGCTCGCTCCGTGTTCCCAGTCTTGTTGAGGTGAGTGGTGATGTATTTGCCGTTGTCGAGGCGAAGTGCACGGAAGCCAGTAACAGCGGTTTTACTGGGATTGCCTCGGAGCTCCTGGAATTGAGTGATGACTCATCAAAATTGTTGGACATGAGTAAATTAAAGATCCAAGCACCGGATGAATGTCATTTCAAAGATGGGCGTTGCACCTATCAAAAACAGGAAGGTGTCGTTTCCCAAAGTGACACGAAAGTACATGTGAGCCGACCAACAACAGTTGTGAATGGAGGAGATATTTACATGCTTGCGGGAAAATACACCAGTGAAAGTGCTGCCGCTGCAGTTGCTGCTGGCAATGCGACTGATGGGGTTCAATGGGGACTCTTGCTGGTGAAAGGAGAACTCAGTGATGAGGGAGGAAAGGACAAAAGAATTTGTTGGAACGATACTTACGGTCTACCGTGGGGTCTTTTTGGCAAACAGGACTCCTTGACAGGACTGATTGGCGGCGGTGGATCGGGTGTTAATATAAATGACGGTACGCTTGTGTTCCCAGTGGAAGGGACGAAGAATAATGGGAAGAACGTTTCGCTGATCATATACTCCTCAGACATTGCGACTTGGACGCTGTCGAAGGGGATGTCTGACGATGGCTGCAGTGTTCCCTCCGTCGTGGAGTGGGAGAAGGACAAAAAACTCATGATGATGACTGCGTGTGATGACGGCCCTCGCAGGGTGTACGAGTCCGGTGACAAGGGGGAGTCGTGGACGGAGGCACTCGGGACCCTCTCGCGCGTGTGGGGCAGCAAAAAGGGCGGAATTGAGAAGGCCGTTGGAAGCGGGTTCATCACAGCGAAGATTGATAACAGGGATGTGATGCTCGTCACTCTGCCGGTCTACTCCAAAAAAGAGAAAAATGGAAACAGCAATGGAAAAAGTGTACTCCATCTTTGGCTGACGGACAATACGCACATTGTTGATATTGGGCCGGTATCCGATGATGAGGACGCTGCCGCCAGCTCCCTGTTGTACAGAAGTGGTAAGGATGGTGATGATAAGAAGGAGGAGTTGATTGCACTTTACGAGAAGAAGGGCGGTGAGAAAGAAACATCACCCGGTATGGTCTCTGTGATTCTGACTACGCAGCTGGAGCGGGTGAAGGAGGTGCTGAAGACATGGAATGAAGTGGACAAACGTGTCTCCAAGCTGTGCCCTTCTGAGAATGCTAAGGAGGATCCCTCACCTGCCACTGCCTGCGGCGCCGCCATTCCGACGGATGGGCTGGTTGGCTTTTTGTCCGGCAAGTTCTCTGATGGCACATGGAGGGACGAGTACCTCGGCGTGAACGCCACAGTAAAGAAGAATGATGGGGTGGAGAAAAAGGAAAATGGCGTAACATTTAAAGGGCGTGGTGCGTGGGCGGAGTGGCCTGTTGGCGCGCAGGGGCAGAATCAGCTGTACCACTTCGCGAATTACAACTTCACTCTTGTGGCGACGGTGTCCATCCACGGTTTGCCAAAGGACGGAGATAACTCCATTCCATTGATGGGTGCGAAGGTGAATGATGGCGATAAGAATACTGTACTCCTGGGACTGTCGTACAACAGAGAAAAGAGGTGGGAATTGTTGCACAGTGGCGAAAAGACGTCGGAGCACAGCAGGAGTTGGGAGCAGGGGGCAACGTACCAAGTGGCAACTGTGCTACAGAACGGCATCCAGGGCTCCGTTTACGTCGATGGTCAGCGTGTGTGTGAGAGTTTGCAAAGTAACTTGGAAAATACAAAATCGAAAATGATCTCTCACTTCTTCATTGGAGAGGATGGAGGCAATGCAGGGAACACAGGGGGTGACGAAGGTGCATCTGTGACTGTGACGAACGTCCTGCTGTACAACCGTCCGTTGAGCTTCGAAGAGATTGCAGGGCTTGCCAAAAACAAAATTAATATTCCAACGCCAGTGGCTGCGCGTAATTCTTCACCTGCTGTGTCTCGCCCGAAGCGCTCTTCTGAATCCTTGGCGGGAGGGGCATCGGGTGTCGGTACCGCTCGTCACTTTGGGGCAAATGGCGATGGCAGCACTGTTTGCGGAAGCGGACTGCTGCTTCTGCTTCTTTTCCTGCTGGGACTGTGGGGATTTACGGCTCTGTGAGGAGTGAATGGCTGCCGCGTGGGACACTTGCGACCTCCCCACCACATAATTAATTTCCCATGGGAACGAATTTCCTTCATAAATCTTTTTTTTTTTTGCGTATTTTAAATTTATTTGCTGCTTTCTACTTTCTTGTTTTTTGTTTTGCGTTTTTTTTTACTTTTTATTATCTCCCCCATCCCTTCTCTTTTTTGCTTTTGGGGCAATCACGATGGACGTTTTTTTCTTTTCTACTCTTCCCTCTTTTAATTGTTTGTTGCTGCACTCTTCCTGTGAGGGGTGCCGTGTGTTTCCGCCCAACTGCTCCACTCGCACACCCACCGACACGCTCACGACGACGGCCCTGTGCGCCTCGCCTGCTGCACGCATGGGGAGGGGCCGCGACGAACGGCGCGCTGAGGGAGCCGTGACGTGTGGGCGTGCGACGAGGGCCTGTGGGGCGGAGCACACATTTCTTCCCTCTTGTTTTGCTTTCTTGCGGCCAGGGCGGGCAGACACCCGCAGCGCCACACACACAGCCACACCCTGCCGCCGTGTTTTTCTTTTCTTTTTCATTTATAATTATTTTGTGTGATGGGGTTTGTATGAGACGAAGGGGGACGTTTTTTTTTGTTAGTTTTGGATAAATCTTGTGTTAATTGCCGCTGCTTGGGCTGCAGTGGAATCGTGAGTTTGAGCGGTCTTGTTGTTGTTGTTTCCGCCATGCGTCTCTGCTGCACATTTTTGTGTGTTTCTCCACACACTCTGCTCTCTTTTCTACTTTTCTGCTTTGTGTTTCTGCAGGCACACACAACCACACACACAAGATGCACATTGCAGTGGATTTGAATGCTTCTTTTGTGGTGCATGCTGGCAGTTGCGTGTGGCGGCTGTTGTCTTCTTCCGTGGCTATGAGGAGAAGTGAGGAGGGAGTGCGCAGCCCGAGTCTCCTTTTCTGCGGGTGTGATGCACCGCGTGTGACTGCGTTGAGTTGGGCTCCGTGTCCCATTGAGGGCGGGATGGCTGGAAATTTTGTTGCCGCGTCATGGATGGATGAGGGTCCACTGGCGCGTGTGGCTGGTGTGGTGATTGCCTGCTCCGTGTGTGTTGTGTGGTGGCCGCGGGGTTTTTGCCATTTCCCTGGGGCTGTGGCGATGAGCTGGGAGGAGATGGTGGTGGATGTGTTGTCCTTCTGCATGGTGGGTGACTGCTGGCGTTGTGTGTCTTCGTTGCGTGGATGCCGTCTCGTGGTGTGTGAACTGTGCGGCTGGGCCTCCTGCCCTCTCCTCATGTTTTCTGCTCTTTCTCGCTGCGTCCGCTGCACTCCGTCCCTCTCCCTCCTGTTACATCCCTTTTCCTTCTG
>NW_001849538.1:212872-214482 GCF_000209065.1 Trypanosoma cruzi
ACCCCGATGGAGCCATCCATCCGCCTGCACGGAGCGGCGATGCTGACCGGACGGGCATCTGTCAGTTGCCGCTACCCCGTGAAGGGAAGGATGACACAAAATCTGGTGGGACAACTGCGCCGCAAGTTAATGCTGAGCCGTCACGTCAGAACGAGGATTGGCGACGGTCTGCGGCGGTTGACGGACCCAACACCGTCGATCCGAGTCCCTCATCTAACACGGCGACCAACACGTCCGAGACGAGGCCTGAGTTTGCCTTTGTTCGGAACACAAAAGTGGCTCCGATACCACCCGAAAGAAGGTCCACGCCTGTCACGGAGCCGAAGGAGGATCCCATTGATGATGCGATGATTGGTTCAATAAACGTTGAGTTGCCGCGTGGAGTCAATCTATTTGTGCCGCAGACGACGCTGGTGCAGCCGAAGGATGGGATTGTTCCAGTTACGGCGAGGGATTCGTTTGCCTCACCCTCTCTAGTCAGTGCTGGTGGAGTAATTGCTGCTTTCGCCGAGGTCACATGTATGCCGAATATCAAGGTGGTCAATTAAGTAAGCCCTTTTCTTCTGATGTGGTTGCGGGGTGCATCAACTCTGCGTGGAATTGGTCCACTGTTGTTGGTGAGGTCAATAAAAGATACACGGAGGGCACACACTGTGCCTGGTGCAGCGGAGGGAAAGGAGAGTTTGGGTGTTGTGCTCCGCCCCACAACAATCACGTAGGGCCAGAGAGCGTTTCCTCCTGCGGGAGGCTCTGATGTGTCCTACGAAGGTGGGTGCTGGGGAGATGGCGGCTTGGAGCTGAAACTGTTTGTGGGTGATGTCACGAATCCCACGGGTGGCAGGCAGAGTGGACGGATCGAGTGGGGCGACCCCAAACCACTCTCGAAACGGATCTCTTCTGCTTCTCACAAGGTTAATGGACGGATTTCATTGCTTCTGGTGGTGCAGGTGTTGTGATGGAGGATGGCGCGCTCGTGTTTCTTCTGATGGCGGTGAATGAAGCGGAAGGCGTTTGCTCCATGATCGTGTATTCGACGGACAACGGCAGTGCCTGGGCGCTCTCTGAGGACATTTCCTCTGCGGAATGCCTTAACCCCGCGTCACCGAGTGGGAGGGATCACTTCACATGATTGTTGACTGCGAGAATGGCGAGAGGGTGTAGGCGTCGCGTGACATGGGAACAGCGTGGACGGAGGCCATCGGGACACTCTCGCGCGTGTGGGTCAACGCACGATCAGGAGTCTCCCAGAAGGAAAGCCTGCGTGTGGAGTGCGCCGGATATGAACGAGTGCCAAAGGCAACTGAACTGTTATCGTGATGGATATTGGCTGCACTTCCCGTGGATCAACAATCCGCGTGGTGTGCGGGGATCTCCTTTTTTAATTGTTACTTTGCTTTTTTGTTGCTGTGTGCACTGCTCCTCCTCTTGTGTGTGTGCGTGCCCTCCGTGAGGGATGCAGACACGACGGACCGCTCTCGCCGTATGCGCATGCGGTGGAGCCTTGTGTGCCGCTCCTGTTTGCTTCTCCCTCTTCCATCTGTGTGTTGGTGTTGCGGCAGGGCTGTGTGTGCCTGCTGCCGTGGATTGGAGTGTGTGTTGTGCGTGGTGTG
>NW_001849538.1:214582-259629 GCF_000209065.1 Trypanosoma cruzi
TTGTCCACTACACAAGATAAAATAGAAGCGCCTGGTCATTCATTGCCAGGAAGTGGGAACAACGATCTGCCACGTTCGACGGATATTCCCGATAATACGGTAGAAAAAAATACGGAGCATAATACGGAAGAGTCCAAAAATAATAAAAAGGATAGGGTACAGACACCAAATACGACGACAACTACTACCACTACTACAACACAGGCACCAATTACTACTACATCTAAAGAGGCGCCAACCACGACGACCACAACCACTACAACAAAGACACCAGGTGATACGGCTACGACTACAGAAGTGTCAACCACAACGACCACCCGCGCACCGTCACGTCTTCGCGAAAGCGACGGCAGCCTCAGCAGCTCTGCGTGGGTGTGTGCCCCGCTGCTGCTCGCCGTATCCGCGCTGGCGTGCACCGCTCTGGGCTGAAAGGTGTATGCGGGCTGTGCGTGCCAGCACTCAACCACGGGGACGTTTGTACGTCCACTGTGGTCCGATTTATAAAGTAAGGGTAATTATGATGATTGTTTTTTGCTTAGTTTGCTTCTGCTGCCGTGCTGTGTGCTCCGTGTTGCTGCTCCCTTTATCCGCCACGTTGAAAGTGTCAGTCACACTCATATGCACGACATGCATGCAACTGTTTGCGTGGACGCGCCGTTGAGGGTAGTTGCATGCGCACTGGAGCCATTTGTGTGCAGGTTTTTGTTTCTTGTTTTTTGTGCCGTGTCTCTCCCTTTTTTTCTTTCACTCTGCGTTGACGTGTTGTTAGTTTGTGCTGAAGGCTGCACGCAAGTGACAGGAGTGATGGCGATGATGATGACTGGCCGTGTGCTGCTGGTGTGTGCCCTCTGCGTGCTGTGGTGCGGTTTGTCTGTGGTGGCCAATGGTGGTACTGATGATCTTGTTTCTGGCAGGGACGAAAAGAATGCGGAACATTTATCTTCTTCAGATCTGAGTTTGCCAGTGAGGCAAGGAGAACCAACAGCAGCGGGAGGAGGAAGAGGATCTACAAACTCACAGGAAGGGAAGGAAGCTTCGATGTCAAACACTGGCATACGTCTCCCACAAGAGCAGGAAGTGAAGTTAGATGCCGCTCCACACAAACCAACTGGGAATGAATATGAAAATAAAGGGCCGACGGAAGCTGGAGCTGACACGAGAAATCAACCAGCACCTCCTCCTCCACCAATATCACTATCAGAAGAAGAAGATGATGAACTAACGAAAGCAACACAAGACCAGGATAGTCCAGTCGAACAAGAATCTACACAAAATAATGAAATATTACAAGAAGAACCGGGACATGAACTGAACACCCAAAACCCACTGCCACAAGAACAACACACATCCGAACAACCTCAAGTGAAACAAGAACACGGAAAAGAAAAACAGCGATCAGGACAACTGGAACAACGAGAACATCGAGAAGAACCAAAAGATCAGCAACAAAAACAGGAAAAACAAGATGAAGAAAGCATAAAACATGAAGAAAAACAACAGCAACAAAAAGATGAAATACAAGATCAACAACATCAACAGCATGAACATCCCACAGAGAACGAAGAGGAATCCGCAAAGGATGAAAACGTTGTTCGCACAAATGTCACGGCAGCAAAAGGCGACAGTGACGACAGCATCGCGGTCTCGCACACCACCTCCCCTCTTTTGCCTCTTCTTGTTGCGTGTGCGGCTGTGGCTGCGGTGGTGGCCGCGTGAGAGTGAGGGAGAGAGAGCCATGCACCGCCCGCACACACACTCTTCCTTCTCTCTCTGTGTGTGTGTCCCCTTGCATGGACTCTCGCCCTCACCTCACCCCACGAGGCACACACAATAATGTGCCCATTGTATATATGCATGCACACCCATGCAGGCCCGTTGGTGCTCTCTTTTGCACGACACGCACCGCTGCCGTCCTGCCTGGCTGCATGGGCGGAGCACCGTAACTGTTTCTGTTTTTTTTTTATTGCATTGAGTGGGCGACCTCTCTCTCTCTCTCTCTGTGTGTGTGTGTTTTGCTTTACGGGAGCAGTGAGAGTGTGTGTGCGCTGGTCGTCCCACGCTTCGGCTTTTTGTTTTGCTTTCCTTTTTGATTTTGTGTTTGAGTGCACCCATTCCACGGCTGCGTGTGTGTGTATGATGATATGAGTAATTTGCGTGTGTGCTATCTGCCTCTCTCTGCCGTTGCTTTCTTCAGACTCTCTTGTGGCGCACAGCTGCTCTGCATGTACTGGGTTTGACAAACACATGCACACACACACGCCATTATGCATACGCTGTAGAGCGGCGTGATTGCTGAGAACGGACGCACGCACAAGATTCTGGCTGCGACGTCCCTAGCGAGGAGGGAAGACGGGAGCCTGTGATTTATTTTTTGACGCGTTGCAGGTGTGCAGTCTATTGGATGGTGTGGGTTAGGGTGCCTGGGACAAGTGCGAATTGCTTCTCGTCCAGTTGCTGCACGTGCCAATGTGTATCTCCTATGCTGTGTATACTTTGTTCAGGGATTCTTCGCCTGTGCGGGGTGATGTGCGTTGGAGGGTGCGCCGGAAGGGTGAACAGTAAAAGGACTGGTGGCAGCGCGTGGGTGCTGCGAGGGAGACTCTGCTTTTTTGGATATTGTTGGTTGTTTTTTGTGTTTGGGCGTTGCTCAGTGTGTGCTGACGCGTGACGGACGCTGCCACGATGGCCTCCTCTGGCGATGGCAGTCGCTGTGCTCTCGGCACACATCCACACACTCTTCCTTGTTTTTCTGTCGGTGTGATTGCAGAAGGGCATTGCTGCGAGCGTGATGGTGTCCACGACGGCGTCACTCCTCGAGAGGATCTTGCGCTCTGTCGGTTGTGGAGGGGCGAGGCGGTTTGCCTGCAGCTTGATTGACAGAACCACACAGTCGCTTCATTGCGGTCATTCCGTCGGCATCACACGCTGCGGTGTTGTCCGCAAGAGCCGCAGCCCCGACGTGGATGGCCTCGTAGTTGTCTGGCAGCTCAGAACTTCACGTCCCCCAGGATTGCCCTTGCTGCTCGACTGGCGCAGCAACAGCCCGACATGGTTGTTCTGGAGGAGTGCAGGCACCGGAGTGCCCCAGCGACGAGGCTCGTTGGCTGCGGTGACTTCCACCAGGCGTGCAGTGGCGTGCCGGCGGCGTATTGAGTACGTTTCACCGCCATCTTGCACCCGCCGTCCGCGGTTCTCACAGAAAGATGATCAACACCTCTCTGACGGCAGCCTGTGATGTTCCTGGGAAACGGGGGACAACATTCCCATCCGCAAACACGGGAAGGACAAATGCCGCACAGAGAGAGTTGCCGGTCCATCCCGCTGCTCTCTGCCCTGCTAGGGGTTAGCGCAGGACTGGTCCACCGCCGCCTGTCAGCACTGCCGGCACATCACCCACTTCAGCCTGGATCCACGCCACGACGCACGAACTCGGAAGTGGTGACGCCTGTTCGTGACGGAACGGCACGAGGGCTGAGCGAGTGCATCGCCGCGGATTGCGAGCGTTTCGAGTCGCTACTGTAAATGTCAAGTGTATCAACGGGCGAAAAGCGGACAAAGCACCTCTGCAAGCTCCAATGACAACCACAGCCCTTCAGCCACTTCTATACTGCAACCACCAGCCGCTGAACCGCCTGACGGTCCACGGGAGGCCCTGCCGCACATGATGTGGGATAACTCCTCTCGCACGATAGCACCGTTTTAGGCGTGAAAACTGGCCACGTTTCTACGGACAGTCCTCAGCCTATCAACGGATAGTGGCCGCAACGTATAACAAAAAGAAAAATTCCCTTTTCTCAGTAGAAAAAAAAAAAACGTCATCGTTACAGTCACAATTGCCAACAATGAATTCATTGCGTAATGCCGCTCTGAGCTGCAATACTTCCTGGCATCATCCAGGTCCCTTGTCGAAGCATTGATGCAGATAGGCGCCCATCCATTCCTCCCGATCATGGTGTATGTCTGCGACGTACCCTCTGCTCTAAAAGGAAACGTCCCTCACCACAGCCGAGATCGACTTGGCGCTGGCGGCACGCATCTCTTTGCCAAAGGGAGAAAGGGTACGTCAGGGTGACAGCAAAGCACCCGCATGCACAACACATCACAGGCATCATCACAAGCAGAAGTAACAGCAGCGCTGGTGGCTGCGGGGTGACGTGGATCAACTGACGCATGGCACGCGTATAGAAAACCTAGTGGCCCGACAAGAATAAAAGAGGGTGACACCTTTGAAGCAATGAAACAATATGAGAATATAAGAAGAGAAGATTACCCTGGCTCAGCCGGCCACCTCAACGTGGTGCCAGGGTCTAGTACTCTTGCTAGAGAGGAAGCTAAGCGCCTGCTGCCCATCCGCTGCACGCGGAGAGGCAGGAGGCGCCGCACAAACGGGTCGGAAGGGCACCAGATGGAGCCATTTACATGGCTGCCCGCGGAGCGGTATTTCTATCCGCTGCTGAATTCCATCGGCGCTTATCAGCGCTATACATACCGTTTGCGTGCCGTATGTGACGCGCAACGACAAAAGCTACTGCTAAGCGGAGACATTGAGCAGAACCCAGGCCCCATAGCAGTACTCCAGATGAACGTTTCTTGCCTCACGCCGTCAAAACTCGCAACATTAATGGCGCAAGGAGCAGACATAATAGCCATTCAGGAGACTTGGAAGTCGTCAGAGCAGATCGCCAGCATGCACACTGGAGATTATGTGCTCCATGCACAGTCGCGCATCGGCAAGGGAGGCGGTGTGGCGGTACTGGTGCGGAAAACTCTCCGCTCCAAGCGTATACCTCTCACCATCCCCCAGCATGACACCAGCCTTGAAGTGGTGGTGGTCCAGGTTGCTCTGGACCAGAACCGTGATCTTATTGTCGCGAGTGCCTATATGAGACCACCACCGCAAGTAACGCAATCCTTCGGGCGGTTAGTAAACTGCCTTCCAGCCTCGTCGCCGCTCCTGCTGTGCGGGGATTTCAACATGCATCACTCACAGTGGGAGCCATTCTTGGAGACTTCTCCAAGCGAGGTTGCTGCAGAATTTTTAGAACTGTGCACGGATGCGGGACTCACCTTGGTTAACACCCCTGGTGAGATCACGTATGCCCGTGGCACAAGAGAACGATCCCGCATCGATCTGACATGGTCAAAGCATTTGACTGTGTCGGATTGGTCAGCTCCCGTGTCGCCGCTTAGTGATCATTATATGCTGACATTTACGCTGCATCAGGCATTTAAGGATACCATACCTTCGGCGCCCCCGTCGGCACCTAAGTTTTTCTACAGTTGGGGGAAGTGCAAGTGGGATTTATTCATCAAGGACTTCGACGCACAACTTCCGGCATACGACTATAAAAAGCAGTCCACCGGCATTAAGGCTTTCACGAGAGCGCTTATAACTTCGTATCGACGGCATTGCCCCCGCGGCATGCACAAGGACGGTCCCAGGCTTTGGGACGACACTCTCATGGAGGCAGAGCGGATGGCTACCGACAGCAAGGCCCGCTATCTACAGTCACCGACGCCCGACCGTGAGGCAGAAATGCAACGGACAAGGAGTCAATTCTTCCTCCTACTCCGAGAGCGCTTGCGCAACACGTATCTACGCCGCATCAGCAAGTTAAATCCAGGCGAGCCACTCGCATGGAAATACATTTCCGGACGAAAAAAGGCATCACTTCCATCTCCCACATCAATGTTATTAGGAGATGGTCAACACACTTACAAAACAGCAAGGAGAGCAGCGAATGCCCTCAATCGCATCTTTCTTCCATTTCACCCCTCTCACAAGGCAGTTAGGTTTTCCAAAGGCATCAACAGACAGAGTGCATCCTTGAACATTAATGCTTCCTTTCTTTTTGGGCAGCAGAACAACAACGAGTCTGCCGCTACTTCTAGCTTAGTTTCTTCCACCTCTCTTATCTCTTGTATTTCTGAGCCGCAGAACAACAACGAGTCTGCCGCTACATTTACTTCAGGTTCTTCACTCTCATCTAGTTCTGAGCCACAGGATAAAAACGAGGCTGCCACCACATCTGGTTTAGTTGCTCATCTTCACTCCCCTCTTGATGCACCTTTTAATCGTACGGAACTGCTTGCTGCGCTACGTCATACGCCGTATGGCAAGGCCCCCGGACCGGATGAAGTCTACAGTGAGGCACTGCGACATATTTCGTCAAAGGGCCTCCGATTCCTTCTTCGTTGCATTAACCACAGTTGGACGACCGGTACGATTCCGGTTGAGTGGAGACGCGCTACCATCGTTCCACTCTTAAAACCCGGTAAGTCGCCGGAAGTGCTTGAGTCATATCGACCCATCAGCCTTACCTCCATTGTGAGTAAGGTTGCTGAGAAAATGGTACTGAAGAGATTGCTTTGGGTGTGGACGCCGCACCCCCACCAGTATGCATATCGTAGTATGCGTACTACGACGATGCAGCTGGCACACCTGATACACGAAGTGGAGCATAATAGAAATCACTATTTCCAAGTGAGCCTTCCCAAGAAGAGCGGTATTGGCAATCAACTCCACTACAGACCCCATCGGACCCTGCTAGTGTTGGTTGATTTTAGCAAGGCTTTTGACTCCATAGATCATCGAGTCCTCAGTCGCTTGCTGGCTAATATTCCGGGGGTGAATTGTAGAAGGTGGCTTAGAAACTTTCTATGTGGTCGCTACGCGAAGACACGAGTTGGCCACAGACACAGCGATCGGCGTCCCATGCTGCGAGGAGTTCCTCAGGGGTCCGTGCTGGGACCGTATTTGTTCTCCCTTTACGTACACCCACTTCTCAATCTGCTGAACAGCTTTGCGGGTGTCACAGCAGACATGTATGCGGACGACCTCTCTATTATCGTTAAGGGGCAGTCCCGGGAAGACGCCATTCCCACTGCCAACATGGTTCTTCAAAAACTGCATGCGTGGAGTCAGGAAAATGGCCTGGCTATCAACCCGTCAAAGTGTGAAGCCGCTTGGTTCACACTATCCACGCACACGGAGTCAGATTATGATCGTGAAGGAAAGTGGCCCCTGGTAGTGGCTGCATGTCAAATCCCAGTCATGACCATGGGGGCGTCGCGAACTACGAAGCTTCTCGGCATGGATCTCGATCCACGACTGACGCTAAATGTGGCGGCCACCAAGCAATGCGCTGCCACTTCGCAACGGATATCGCAGCTACGCTGCATAGCGCACAAAGAGGCGGGACCATCTCCACATGACCTACGCACGTTCGTCATTGGATACGGTGCTTCCAAATTACGCTATGGCAGCGAGCTCATATGGGCAGTAGCGACGGATTCAGCGAAGAATGAGATGCAGAAGACGTACGCAACTCTAGCACGCATTGTCAGCGGAGTTCCGAGCACTGTTGACACGGAATCCGCGCTACTGGAGGCTAATATGCCGCCGCTCCATGTCCTCTGCCTGCGCGAGCGGCTCTCAATATTTGAGAACACACGCGCATGTCAGATGGACTGGATGCGGAGACCCCCGCCTGAGCCACCACCTCGCGCCGGTTTCCGCATCTCGCCATTATCTCGGGACGAGCTATATGCCTTCGTAGACGCATACACAAAGGACTATGGCATCACCGAGAGCTCACCACGCGAAGAGCGGTTCTTTCGCAGCTCCATTCCTCCCTGGTTTGCGGCCTCCGCTCACCGGGTCACCATCGGCGTGGAACTTCCGATAGACCACTCAATAACTGACGAAGAGGAGCTGATAAGGGAAAAGCGCAGAGTCAGCGAAGAGGCTTTAGCGCTGCACAGCCATCGTTCGTGGATGCTTGCGACCGATGGCGGTGTCGACGTTCCCAAGTCAGCAGGGGTTGGAATACTGCTTTCATCCCTCAACTCATCGGAGATAATAGAAAAGGCCAGCATAAACTGCGGTGCACGCCCATGCAGCTACAGGACGGAATCCCGTGCGCTGCTTCTAGCCCTAGAGAAGCTGATGATTCCTCGTATCCGCCACAGGCGTAAAACCCTGCTTGTGGTTACGGACAGTCAGTCTCTTCTAGCGGCTCTAAACAAGGGCCCGCTCAGTCAGACAGACTGGACGGAGGATCAGATCTGGCAGCGTCTCTTGACACTGACGTGTGCTGGCTGGTCCGTGCACCTGCAGTTTTGTTACGGACATTGCGGAGTACATGCTAACGAGCTTGCAGATCAGTATGCGACGCAGACTATGGAAAGTGGACAATACACGGAGCAAGGAATCGCACCTTTATGGCATACGGATCTGCTGACATGTTTTACTACCCAGCTCACCAACAAGTGGCGTAGTACCATTCGTCAAGATACTCATCGCTACTTGCTTTGCGGCACAAGGCCATCAGATCTCAGCGGTAAGGACCTGATCACTCAGGAAGTTCTACACCGTCAGGAACTGGTTCACCTCGCAAGGGCAAGGTGCGGGGAATCTGAGCTCTGGGGCCGACTATACTGGGCCGTGAGAGATTGCACGAACCAATGCCGATTCTGCAACATCTCACCGGAACAGTCTGCATATATGCGCTCTAACAACGATCCA
This sequence comes from Trypanosoma cruzi, assembly GCF_000209065.1. NCBI lineage: Eukaryota > Euglenozoa > Kinetoplastea > Trypanosomatida > Trypanosomatidae > Trypanosoma > Trypanosoma cruzi. The sequence goes on from NW_001849538.1 coordinate 223,110, forward strand.
ACTGCACCGGGGACGGACACTGTTCCCCCGTCGGCGAGGGAGGAAGACGTCTCTCCAGTAAGCAGACGGACCCTCACACGCCGTCGGAAGGAGAAATGTCCGCACTGTGATTCCACATTGACGGGATTCTCGGGTCTCGTCAGTCACTGTCGGTCATTCCATCCGGAACATCCTCCACCGCTTCCCGAGCTCAAATGCGATTTCTGTGACATGGTTTTCCCCGCACGGAGAAGCACCGCACAGCACAGAAGTCGCTGCGCACACAACCCAGACGCCACACGACATCGAAACAGCAGTGCCAGGAGGCGATCTCTGCTGCCGCAGGATCAGCCAGCTTCCACAAGCACGCCAATTGGCCCGCAGGAAACCCTGCACCATCTGCTTCTAGAATGTCCAGGCACCTTGGCTGTGCGTCAACGGCTGGGCATTGAACAGGACCTTCGCCTCGGAAAGTTCTCTCAATGGCAGTTGCTTCATAGCAGGAAACTTTTGTCGTTGCTCGACCACCTCTTCGGCACTCAGATGGCACTGTATAGCTAGACGCGCTGGTAAGAGTAGAAAAAAAAATATTGGGCCAATATCCCGTGAGGGTGATGACGCTGCCGCCAGTTCTCTTCTGGTGAAACGTAAGGATGAGCTGATTTTACTGTACGAGAAGAGGAATGGTGATGGGACATACAGTCTTGTTGCCATGCGCCTGACTGAGCAGCTGGGGCGGATAAATTCTGCGGTGAAGACATGGAAAGAAATGGACAGCGCCTTGAGAGTTCCCACTGAAGGGCTGGTTGGTTTTTTGTCCAGCACATTGGACGGGACTGCATGGAAGGACGAGTACCTCGGCGTGAATGCCGCTGTGGGGGGCGGAGTGACCAGCACAGAGAGCGGTGTGACGCTCAAGGGATCAGGTGCGAAGTGGCCTGTTGGCAGCATGGGGCAGACTGTGGCGTACTACTTTACAAACAACGGGTTCACTCTTTCGGCAACGGTGACCATCCACGAGGTGCCGAAGGCAGGCAGCATCCCCATTCCTTTGATTGGTGCGAGGCTGAACGACACGGCCAGCACGGTGCTCTTTCAGCTCTCGTACACGAGTGAAAGAAATTGGAACTTCACACTTCACAAGAAAGATTTTTTGGTGAAGCCGTCTGGTGATGTTGGCAATTGGGAAACAAACACGGCAATTCGAGTGACGGTGTAAAAGGATAACGATGATGAATGGTTTGTGTACGCTAATGGGAGAAGAATATACGAGACGGATGACGAAGAACTGGAAGAGGAGGAAATGGCTAAGCACCGTAACGCTGATCAGTTTGCTCCACACAGGATCTCACACTTCTTTGGTGCGGGCAATAAGGAAGATGAAGGGAGCACCCCTGTGACGGTGGCTGATGTCCTTCTGTACAACCGCATACTGTATCGTGATGATCTCAGAAACCTCAACGCCGAGACAGTTCCTATTCGACATCCGGCTGCCGAATAACTGGACACTGCGGTGAAATTCACAGCGACGGGGGAAGAAAAGCAGAAGGCCACACAGCTGACGACTTTCCTGGCGGACGTTGAAGAGGCTCCAATTGCACAGCCGGCAGACTCTCATTCTGTCCGTGTTCTTGCGGGCAGTGAATCGAGTGCTGAGAATGTTACGGACGAATTGAGTCCACGCACTGCCGCTAAAAATGACACTTCCGTTCCAGAAACCAATCACTCAGCATCCGATGGCAGAATGGGTCCAGAGGACCGCCTCGCCCTGATCACCGACGCGAAATTGATCCTGCATGATTTGAGTGGTGATAGCACTGCGCGTGCGTGCTCGTGTCTCGGGCGTTGCTGTTTCTTCTGGGACTATGTGCACTTGTGGCATTCTTCTGAGCCGAAGAGTGTGGAATTGCGACTCCTCACGGAGATTGTGTGGCGCATTCCCCGCGGGTTCTCTTCTTTTTCTTTTTCCTTTTTTTATTTTTTTTAGTGTTTGGTTGTAATACTCAGTAATTCTTTTTTTCTTTTTTTTTTTAAATGTTTGGTTGCTGCACACTGTTATGAGTGACGTGTTTCCCCCTCTTGTTTGCTTTTGCTACCCACACGCGGTGCCGGCCCTGCGGCTGTGCGTCCCACGGACTGCACGAAGGGAGGATTGGAAGAAAAGGCCGGATACCGCAATAAAAGTGAGGGATGTTGTGTGGGCTGGTGGAATAGTACGATCTTTTTTTTCTTTTTACTTTCTTTTTTTCATTTATTTTTTTCTTTTTCGTTTTGGTGCAGGTAATATTTATACAGAACACACGGTCGTCTTGTGCTGAACCGACACATGAAGTAAAAGTCCTGCCGAATAAACATTTTTTTTTCTTTTTTATATTTTTGGGAATTTTCTGAACTCCTACTTTTTTGTTTCTTTTTTCTCTTTCTTAAATCACTGCGGACTCTTTTTGTCTGTGCCATGTCCACTGCCACTTTTTGTCCTTGTGTCCCTTTTCTTGTCCCTCTGCTGACCGTGCTGTTGACATGCCCCTATTGCCTCTTTTTTTTTTCCCCCGCTAGAGGCACTGATGTTCCGCGACGACGATTGTTTGTGTTCGCCTCTGCGATGTCAATAGATTGGCTGGACGCCGTGCTCCGGCCTGTTGAGTGCACTCGGAGGGGAAAAGATGGTGTGCGCCGTGCCTCACTGTGGGTGTGAGACGCCACCCGCCACAACCCGCTGTGGGGCGTACTTCCAATCCGTCGGGGCAGAGAGAAGTAAAGGACAGCGCCGTGGACCTGTATGCGCTCCGTCCCTCTTGTTGCGGCCGTGGGTCTGCTGTGCGCATGACTCTATCTTGCGGTGCGACGTGGATGGCGGTGCTTCTGCGTGCGTTGTGCGGCGGGCTTCTCTTCTCCACGTCTTTGCCCTTTTGTGTGTGGGGAAGTTGTGGGAGAGGATGTGTGCGGGGAGTGAGTGTGGGTGGCTTCCTGCCTCGCCCTGCGCATTGGGGGCTTCAATACACGTGGATTTGCTTGACGGCGTTTCGCAGCACCCAGGGCGTGGCGAGGAGGAGGATGGGAAAGGTCTGTTGTGGACAGAGGGTGGATGGACAGGACAGTCCCCTTCTGTGTCCTTCCCTGTGCTGTTGGCAGCACATACTGAGAGCATAAATTTGCGCAATTACAGGAGGAAACGTTTATGCCGCTTTGTGTGTGCCACTCCATCGTCGTCGTTGCACGCTGTCGTCACGGTGCGTTTTGGTGCGGTGCCGTCTGATGAGGGAAGAGTGCGATGCCGTGGCCGCTGCGCACCAAGACCATTTATTGCCTCTGCATCGGCCTTTTTATTTTTGCACTTGCATATTTTTCTTTTGCTTCACGATGAATTTGTTGGAGGGGCTTTGGCTTTGGCACCGTGCTTCATGGCGCTTTGCCTTTTGTGTCGGTTGCGGTTTTTCCACGCGATACTAAAGCGTTTGGCGGCCGAGGATTTGGATAACGTGCTCTGTGCTGCCCTCTTCTCTTTTGTCATTGCGGCAGCGGTGAGGCTCTGCGGCTGCGTGCTCGTCGCACGTGTCGCATCTCCCGCTGTTGCTCCCTTGCTGTGTTGGTGGGGAGTGAGCGAGCGACAGCGTTGGTGAAGTGGCTCCCCAGTGGGAGAAGGAAGGCACCGACCGCACGATTGACGTGGACCCTTGTCTCCCGTGTCTGAGTGTCGCCACCGCACTTCTTCATGCTTCCTTCTGTGTGTGCCGTTTGCGCTTATGATGCCGCTGTTTGTTTTGAAATGCCGACCCAAGTGAGGGAGGAACGCCGCCTTGACTGCCGGCGAACGGCGAGTCCTCCACTTCTCTCCCGTGTCAACATTACATCCTCGGACGCGCTTGATGGTCGACGGTCGTAACGCTGCCACGTGGGTCTGTCTCGGTCCTTTTGTGTTTTTCGCGGCATCGGGACTGCTCTGTGGTGGAGCCTTTTGGTCGCAGGAGCGGTGCTAATAGTCATGTATCTTTTTTTTTTGGGGTCCTGCCACTCTGCATGGTGGTTGTGTGGGGCTGCGTTGGCGGTGGGAGGGCGGTGACATCACTGGGCTGACTGCGTCTGCGCTTCTTTTCGTCGCTGGCTGTGCATTGGTGGGGACTGTCTGTGACCGGATGCCTCTGCGTGCCGCTGTGTTTATTTGCTGTTGCCGCTGCTTTCTTCTCCTCTGATTGTGCAGTTAGAGATAATTTTGCTTGATCGGCACATCTATCGTTTCAAGGTGTTAGGGATTAATTGCTGTAGGATTAGCAGCAGTAGTAGGATATCGATCTATCGGAATTGTGTCTCTTGATTTGCCATTTGTAGAACAGGCTTTGCTGGACAGGAGCTACGGTCGACGGGGCGAGTGCAACACACCACGAGAGCCCTGTTGGTACCTGTTTGTGTCGGTGGATGTGGTCTGCGGTGGGTGCGTGTCCGCGCAGCCGGCACCGTGTGCGGTGCAGGGCCATTGCGACTGTACGTGTGGCGCTGCTCGTTGTGTTGGCGCTTGTGGCTGTGGCAGCGTGGATGCCCGCGGTGCATGCGGTGGTGTTGCGACTGCGGGGCGGTACAGTGGACAGAGCCATCACGGTTGGCCGTGCCGTGGACACGGTGCTGATGGACGGCGTGTCCATCACGAACGGCGTGGCTGTTGTGTTCGACGTTGCGGCGATGCTTCCCGGCGCGCTGCGCATCGAATTGACGAACTGCGTGTGCGACGGCGGTGCGCAGATCTACGTGCGGGGCTACAGCGGCGAGCCTGCGAGTGACCGGAGCCTGGAGGTGAGCGTGAGCGGGCTGTCCGGGAGCTACTGCTCGCTTGTGTTTGTGCACAACCTGCCGGCACACACGAACGTGACGGTCCGTGACTCGACGATTGTGACGGCGGGACCGATGCGCTACTCCCAGCTGAGCGGGCTGACGGATGCGGTGGCGTCGCCGCTTGTGCTGCACGCGACCTCGCTGTTGGAGTCGCAGCTACGTGTGAGCAACACTTTGCTGAGGTCGTTGCAGGCGGGCGGGTCGGCGGTGTACGTTGGTGGCGGTGTGGACCTGCTGTTGAGCGCTGTGGTGCTTGACGGCGTGTCGCTGGAGGCGTCGGGCGGTCCGACCGCGTCCGCGATGCGTGTGTCGTCCTCGTCGCGCCTCAGTCTGCGGAGCCACTCGGTATTCTCCGTGACGAACGTGTCGGTTGTGAGCAGCGGCGGCGGCATTGTGCTTGGCGAGCGCCTCGCGGTGTTTGATTCGGTGCTGCGCTTTGTGGGCGTCGAGGGGTCTGTCGCGTCGTCGCTGGTGCGATGCGACGGTGGGACGGTCGGTGCCGGCGGGTGGCTGGAGCTGCGCGACGTGTGGGCGGTGGGCGAGATATCGTCTGTGGCGTCGCTGTCGGGTGTGACGCTGGGCAGCGGCACCGTGTCGATTGCGCGCTGCGCTGCCACTGGCGCGACGCTTGTCTCCGGGCTGACGATCACGAGCGGCGTCGTGTCGGTGCAGTGCAACCGTGCCGGCGGCCGGGTGCTGCGGAGCAGCGGCGACTACCGCATGGCCGGCCTGCCCTCCGTGAGCGTGGTGCCGTGCGACGGCTGTGCGGCTGCGCTGGCGTGCTTCGATGCGCTGACGGCTTCGTTCTCCGACTGCGTGTGCAGCTGCCGTGCCGGCGGCGTGGGCGAGGCGTGCCTGCCGTTCGACGTGCCGCCTGCGAGGGCCGGTGGCGGTGGTGGCGATGCGCAGGGCTGCGTGAGTGGCGTGACGCTGACGGAGTCGGTGACGGCTGGCGGCGGGCGTGCGACGACGTGCTTTGACTCGGTGGTATTCGGCGGGCCGATCATCGTGGCGGTGCACCTGCGCCTGATGGACGCGTTCGCTGACGCGCTGAACGTGACGCTGCGCCACTGCGTGCTTGCGGACGGCGCGCAGCTGCGGATTGGTGGCCTCAGCGAGAGCACGGCGCGTCTGATGCCCCACGCCCTCGTCAACATGACGAATGTGACGTCGCTGGAGGGCACGATCGTGCTGCATGGCGCGATGCCGCCGCACTCGAGTGTGTTGCTGGCGAACTCAACGCTGCGCGCGACGGTTGGCGGGTCGCAGTACGTGCCGACGGCCCGTGGCCTTGCGGGATTTCGGTGTGGCCCCGCGCTTGTTCTGGACGGCGTCCGGCTTCTGTCGACGCGGTTTTTCATGACGCGGTCGATGCTGGTGTGTGGCGGGGAATTGTGCGCTGCGATCCTCGTGGAGAGCGGCCTCGTCGTGAACCTGTCCAGCGTCTTTTACATGGACAACTGCGTTGTCAAGTCGCGGGCGCACGTGATGTACGCCCTTGTGTCGGGCCTGCGTGTTGTCGGCGACTCCGTGTTCTCCATACAGAACAGCTCGTGGAGTGCGCCGAGTAGTAAATTCTACGAAAGTGCGTGTATGTTCAGGGATGTTGTGGTGACTGGCGGCAGCGTGCTGCAGATTGTGTCCAGCACTTTCCGTCTTGGCTTTGCCATGCTCATTGCAACCACGCTGACCGTGACTGGCGGCAGCTGGCTGGTGCACCGCAACAACGAGTTCCGCACCGCCTACGTCGTGCACGTGGCCAAGGAGAACAGCTTGGCGTTCCGCGATCGGAGTGTGTGGTCGATACTTGACAACAAATTCACTTACGACTCGTACTCGTCGACCATCGCACGCATGACAAGCAACTGGTCACCACCATCCGACACGCACCCGATCATCTACGGCGTGTGCAACGAGGCAATGGGCTCTCCTGTGACGGATTACCAAGAAGAGCTCAACATTGGAGCACCCGTGACGGTGTTGGACTGTGGTGCGTGCACCGTGGAGGCTGTGTGCTTTGCAGCGAGGACGAGCAGCATCAGCGGCTGTGAGTGTGTGTGCGCTGCTGGCGGCTACGGTGACACCTGTCTGCCAGCTGCGGTTCCGGACGGCATTGGGCCGCTCCCGCTCCCTGACGCGACCGACACGGAGGTCCGCTGCGTGCACGGTGGCAGCATCAGCTCCGTGGACGATCCTGATCCCGGTGTGCGTGGTCTGTGCCTTGTCAACGTGACCTTCACTGCCGTGATTCTGCTGGACGTGTTGCATTTTGACGCGCCACAACAGACACTGAACATCACGCTGCTGCAATGCGTCCTAGTGGGCCTGTCGATCAAGGGGAGTGGTGCGCGCGTGCACGTGAACGTGACATCCTCGATGTTGGATTCTGGTGCATTGGAGTTTGAAGGTGATTTTGGCGCGAGCTCCCAGATACTGGTGGTGGGCTGTACGCTTGTGACGACGTGGAGCTACGCCGTTGCCTTTCCGGAATTTTCTCTTGGAGCGAACTCGACGCTGCTGCTGCTTGACAACCGCATTGAGGGGAATCGGTACGCACTTAATTTCCCCTTTGTTGTTGTTGTTGATGGTGGCGGGATCATTGTGAAAGGAAATATACTGAGGACAGCGGGGAATAGCGGTGTGGAATTAGCCATTTGCGTTCATGCTGTTGACGTGAAGAACGGAGGCTACTTTGACGTGGAGAACAACACGATGAGAGCGGTCATAGGCGTTTGGTTTGTGAAGGTGGCCACTGTGAGCACCGCGGGGCTGTTGAGAGTAGCGGACTGCAGGTTCATTGGCAAGGAATATTTTTTTGATCCCGCGCTGGTGTATTTATCGAACTCTCTCATCCTTCAGGGTGGAGCGCAGTGGCGTGTGGAGGGCAACAGCGTGGGTGCGGCCTCAGTATTAAGTATATCGCATCCCCAGCAGAAAATTAAGCTGTCGGGCAGCGGCACCACTGTGGTGCTTGCACACAACCGTCAGGTGGAAGGAAGTGCAGCCTTTGCCAAACTTCTTCCACCGAACACGATTGTGGCGTCGCCCGCGCGGTTTGTGGTGGGGTGCAACCTGCACGAGGAAGGGAAGGAGGTGTTGTACGACGGTGTGTTTCCGGGGGGCGTGGTGGTGTTCAGGTGCGGCACGTGCAATGATGACGCGGCGTGCTACATGCCCGGGACGGAGTCGGTGGACCGCAACTCGTGCTCGTGCAGCTGCAGGGACGGATGGCATGGCGCGTCGTGTCTTCCCCTTGAGATGCCCGACACGGTTGTGCCGCCCTTGCCGGAGAGAGCTGTCGACGGCGACACGAGCTGCGTGGTGAACCAGACGCTGACGAGCCTCACGCTGAACATGTGGAAGACGCACCACTGCTACGTGAGTGTGACATTCAGCGGCGTGGGTGCTGCGCTGAAGTTTTTTTTCAACAGTATGCCGCTGCATCTCCCCATCAACATCACGCTCACTGGGTGCACATTCCGTGGCGGCGCCACGCTGCAGTTTGTTGGGGGTGCTGAGTCGGCCGAGTCAGCCGGCGTCCTGATCCGCGTGAGCCAGACGGTGATGCGGTCCTCTGTTGTTGTGTTTGCACTTGTCTTCCCGCAGCACTGCGACATTGCCGTCACGGAGGTTGACGCGGTGCAGTCTTCCGCAGTCCAGCTTTTTGACATTAGGATCAACATCTTGAGCGTATTGTTGCTGAGGAACGTTGTGTTGGCTGCGTCCTCGCTGTTGGTCAGCAACGTCAATGCGCATTCCTTGAAGTACGGCGGGTTTGGTTTGCACTCGGTTGGGACGCTGACGCTGGTGGAGGGCAGCTTGCTGTACGCGCGTTACTGCAGCTTTGATGGGTACAAACACCTGTTCTACGTGAATATCCTCATTGTCCGCAATCACTCTGTTTTTGCGCTGCTCAACAATACGATGTCCTCCGGGGAAGGCCTCCTGCTTCAGCAACACGGATTCAGCGTGTCGGATCACAGCGTGTTGCGCGTGGTGGGGAACAGGGGTTCCGTGTCATACGCTATTTACGCCAACAATTTGTGGACCGTTAAGCGGTCAAGCTGGTTGGATTGGCGCGACAACGACGTGGGTTTGGGTGCGATTTTCTACGACAGTGGATCCCCTTTTGTGGACATGGACAGCAGCAGTGGCGTGACGCTGACGGGCTGCACGATGGGCTCGACGGGGTTGTTGGTATCCTTGCTGAAGCGGGTTGACGCCGGCTACCGGTTTGTTGCTGGGTGCCTGACGGTCGCGGGACGTATGGTGACGACGGCGGCAGAGCTGGAGCTGAGCGGCATCACCAACGTGACGACGGTTGCAGGGTGCGGGGAGTGCACGAAGGAGGGCGACTGCTTTGCTCCGCTGACGACGGAGGTTATTGACTACAAGTGCCAGTGCGCTGCTGGAGGGCACGGCGATGCGTGCGTACCGGCGCCTGTGCCTGCTGGCCCGCCGCCACCGCCCACGCCGCCAGTGCCGCCCACGCCGCCACCGCCGCCGATTGGTGAGTGCATCAGCGACATGGTGTACCCCGAGGTTACGCAGGCAGTGGGCGGCGGGCTGTCGTGGCTGTGCTACCGCAACGTGACGTTCAGCGGGGGCGGCATGAGCCTGACGGTGCTGATTGGGGCGATGACGGGCGACGTGGCAAATGTCACGTTCGATGGATGCACGTGGAGGGATGGCGCCGTGCTAGTGCTGTTGGGCAACGCAGACGCCTCTGTGGGGGCACTGAACATTGTTGTCACCGGCAGCAAGTTCCGTGACGCGCTGCTCAGCCCGGAGGGTGTGTTTCCACCGCACACAAACATCACGATCAGCGGGAACCGCTTTACGGTCACGAGGCTGATCCCTCGGTTGGGTTTGGGCCTTAGGGATCCGTCGTGTGTCTCGATGAATGGACTGGCGATCAGCAACGACTCCGCGGTGGTGCTGAGCGGCAATGTGTTTCAGACCGTGAGGGCATCGTCAAGCGCCATTTGCGTCGTTGAATCTTCTCTGAGGGTGTCGTGGCACTCCGTGTTTGCGGTGGTGGGCAACGCGTTTCATATGGATGGCGGAGACAGTAATTTGATATGTTTTGAAGGGTCTAGACACTCCTCATCGCTGAGCGTACTGAACAACTCTGCCGTGGTGATCCGAGGCAATCTTGTGTCGAGGCCGGTGCGGTACTTCATGTATTTTATTTTGGCATTACGTGTGGAGTCCTGGTCAGCGGTTGTGTTTCAAGGCAACGACATGCAGGGAAGCTTGGCTGTGTTTTATTCAAGTGATTCCTCCAACATCTACTACAACTCCTGGCTGCAGTTGAGCGGCAACCTTTGCCGTGAATCCCCATCGGAAGCCTTTGTATACATACACTACACGGTGAATCTCCGTGACTCCACGGTGTCAGTGTCCGGCAACCAATTTTTATCCAGCACGGTCACGCCGACAATGCTGCGGATACCCACGGTGTCCAGTGACCTCACAAATGGAGCTATTTTGGCTGCGTGCAACACTGTGAACGGCGGTGAGGAAGCGAACTACTCTATTCCGTCCGTGTACAATGCCACCATTCTGACCTGCAGCGATCCATGCATCCTCGCGACGTCGTGCTTCCCCGCTTACACGACGACGGCCTCGAGTGATGGCTGCGCCTGCACGTGCGCGGAGGGCGGCCACGGCGATGCGTGCCTGCCCGTTGCTGTTCCCGAGCCACCGGGCACCGACGGCGTCGACTTGTGCGTGCGGGACGTGCGTGTGGATGTGGAGGTGAACGTCAGTTTCGGGACGTCGGTGGTGTGCTACGTTGGCGTGACCTTTGCGGCGGACGTCGTGGTGGACGTGGCGTCGATGTCAGGGAGCGTGCGCAACGTGACACTGGCGAACTGCACGCTTGTGGGCAGAGCGAGCCTGTACGTTGTTGGGTGGCGTTCCGACCCACCTGCTGGCGAGCGTGCCGATGTGTTGGTCAGCGGGCTTGAGTCGCGCTCCGGCGGCGGCGTGGTGGTGGCGAACCGATTTCCGCCGGGCTCGCGCGTCACTGTGGTGGACTCGGTGCTGATCGCAGAGAGGCGTGTTGCGTACCGCGACGCCTACGGCCTTGGCGACCTCTCCGCGTGCCTCGTGGTGCACAACGTGAGTTTGACGGGGAGCGTGCTGACCATTGCGCGCACGCAGGTGGCGGCGGTGTTTCGCGACGCTGTTGGCGTGTTGTTTGTTGGCGGCGTGGCGCTGTCGTCGCGCGGTGCGCTGTACGTGGACGGGCTGTTGGTGCAGACGGCGCTGGGGCTGTGCGTGTCGGTGGAGGGCGGTGTTGCGGCCAGCGGCGGCTCCGTGGTGGCGTTTGTTGACAGCGACTTTCTGCTGTGCAAGCACGCGGTGTCTGTGCGTGGGGCTGTGAGCGTGTCGGGCTCCGCTGTGGCGCTTGTGCGGAGCGAATTCTTGTCGACGGGGGACTACGCGGTGGCGTTTTATTCGACTGTGAGCCTGGCCGGCGGGTCGATGCTTCTGGCGAAGGGCAACGTGCACGACGGCGCCTCGAGGGAGATGCTCTACGCCGCTGGCACCGTGACCGCTGTTGGGAGCACGCTGAGCTTTGTGCGCAACCGAGCGCTGCTGCCGCGGATGTTGTCGGTGAGCCTGTCGCTTGCGGCTGGGGCACATTTGAGGGTGGCGTGCAACGACGCTGGTGGACGAGTCCTGTCGACGGCGGAGGAGTACGCTGCGGCTGGTTTTGGCGACGCTGGGAGCATCGACTTTGTTGGGTGCGACGACTGCGACAGGGACACGCACTGCTACGCGCCCGGGACGGCGTCGGCGAGCATGAGGAACGGTGTGTGCGTGTGCGTGTGCGGCAGCGGCGGGTACGGCGAGGTGTGCGTGCCTGTGGGAGCTCCCGCGCTGCCGCCTGCTGCGGGCACTGCGTCGAGTGCGTTCTTCCGCGAGGGTGTGACGGTGCGGTCGGTGTTCGTTGTTCCTGCCGGTGCGAGCGAGGTGACGCTGCGCCACGTTGTGCTGGACGGCGTGAGTCCGGTGCTCTACGTGCCGTGGATGGCGCGGGACGGCGTGCGGATCGTTGTGCAGAACGTGTCGCTGCTGAACGGCGCCGTGCTGTACGTGATGGGCGGTGGAGGGTTGCGCGGTGCGGATGCTGCGGGGAGCGACGAGAGCAGGCCGGTGGAGCTGTCGGTGTGCGATTTGGAGGCGCTGAACGGTGCGCTTGTGCTGGGCGGCACGTTTCCCGCGGGGTCCGTGCTGACGGTGACTGACTCCCTGCTGGTTGCCGCGAGGCCGACGCCGCTTGTGTATCTTCCCGGCTCGCAGTCCTCGCCGTACGCACCGGTGCTGGTGCTGTCGGGCCTGCGGCTTGTGCGGTCCGTGCTGGTTGTGTCCGGCGTTGCCCTCGTGACCGTGATGACTGGTGGGCGGACGGTGGTGGTGGACGGCGCCGTGCTGGAGCTTGTCGGTGGCGGCGTTGCGCTGGACGCGGCTGTGTTCGGTGGCGAATATGCGTTGTACGCGAGTGCGCGCGTGGTTGCGTCGTGGGGCGCTGTGCTGCGCGTGTCGGGGAGCCAGGTGTACGCCGCGCATGGGCTGGTGTTCGACAGCGGTGTGGAGGCCAACACGTCCGCCGTCGTGGTGAACGACAACGCCGGTGCGCTGACGGATGGTGCGCTGCTGGTGCTGCGGGGGTCGGCGTCGTTTGTGTCCGGGTCGTGGCTGTCGGTGCGCGGCAACAGCATCAGTGGCAGGCTCCTGTCGGTGCCGTCGTACCCGCGCCGTGCGGAGCTTGTGCAGAGCACGCTGACGCTCCACGGGAACGCCGGCAGTGGGCCCGTCGTGATGGACGGCACCGTTGCGCTTGTGGGCGCCGGCCGACGGTTCGTCGTGGGGTGCCTGGCGCTGAACGGGCGGGCGCTGCAGCCGATGCACTACAGGTCCGCCGGCATCATCGGGGAATTCCGCCCCGTGGCGTGTGGCGTGTGCGACGCTGACGTGCGCTGCTTTGCTGCCGCGACGAGGGCGATGTCGGCGTCGTGCGGCTGCCGCTGCGCTGAGGGCGGGTACGGGCGCGACTGCCTGCCGGTGTACCTGCCGCGCGTGGACGGGTGCAACCGCACGCCCGCTATGCCGCCGCTGAGCCACACGGAGACGCTGACGGAGACACGCAGCCTGACGCCAACGTGGACGCCGAGCCTGAGCACGACGCACTACAGTCCGACGCAGCACGGGCCGACGGAGACCTTGCAGGTGACGGAGACGTTGGCACTGTCGCCCACGCGGACTCCGACGGCATCGGTGAGCAGCACGCTGTGGTGGAGCGAGGTGGCGTGCCCGACGCTCGCCGTGACGACGACGGCGGCTGGTGGTAGCCTGACGCAGAACGACATCCGTGGCGGTGGGAGCGCCGTCCCGACGCGGCTGATGGTGGCGCTGCCGCCGCCGTTTCGATGGGCACGCGACCCGCAGCTTGGCACGCACCTGAGCTTTGTGCCTGTGTCGATGGCGCAGCCTCGCGGGTTTGGTGGTCCGTGGGGAGCGATGCTGCGCAACGCGACGTGGGTGCGCAACGCGACGAATCCGTCCACCGTCCTGGAGCTGGCTGTGCCCGTGCATCGCGGTTACTTCATTGCTGCAGAAGAGACGATAGTCATTCGCTGCGACGCTGTGGCGGTGTCCGGCGGCTGCAAGGGTGTGCTGCTTGGGTCCTTCACTATCAGGTCGGACACGCTGCCCGCTGCCAGCGCTCTCTCGGCGATCACCGGCGTTGTTGCGGGTGCGGCGGCTGTTGCCGTGGTGGTGAGCGGCGGGCTGGGCTCCATTCTGGAGTTGCAGGCGCTCGGCGTGTTCGCGAGGATGTCATGCGCCTCGGCGCAGGAGCGTGCGAGCACCGTTGCGCTGCCGTACTTCCTGTCGGTGTTTGCTGCCCTTGACCCGCTGTGGATGGTGGTGGGCAACGCGCTGCTCGCCGCTGTGTTTGGGTGCGTGCACTGCGGTGTGACGGCGGCCTTCCAGCGGTGGCGCGGCGTGGACGCGGCGAGTGCGTGGGCTGCGATGCGCTTCCCGAGCCTGACGTACGTTGTGGCGCACGCGATGCATCTCGGCATCTTCTTCGGCTCCGTACTCGCACTGGCGATGCCCGGCGCCCGCGTGCAGCACCGCGTGGTTGGTGTCGTAGGCGTGCTGTACGGTGTGGCGTTCCCTGCTGGCGTGTGCTACTTGATTGCCCGCCACGTGGGCGCGAGTTTCACGAGGTACTGGCAGTTTTCGAGGAAGCCGCTGCCCGAGCGCCTGCTGTACCCCGTCGGGTATTGGCACCCCGCGGCGCAGCAGCGGATGTACGGCGGCATGCTGACGGAAATGAGGGGCAGCCACGTGTACTGGTGCGTGTTCCAGCTGTCGGTGCTGTGTGTGGTGGGCCTCATTGCGGCTGTGCACCCGCCCGTGGGAGGCTGCCACGTCCTGTACTTCTGCATTGCTGCCGTGCTGCTTGCGGGCGCGGGCGTGGTTGCCTTCACGAACATGATGCGCTCGGCCTTCCTGACGGTGATGCACACTGCGAGCCTTGTGCTCCTTGCGGCGCTGTGCGTGGTCAGCGCGGCCAACCACCTTGCGCCGAGCGACGGCGGTGCGAGGGCGTACGCGGCTATCGTGCTGCTGCTGACCACTGTGCTGCTTGCGGTCACTGTGTACAGCGTCGTAGTGTGGTACATGGAGGACCGCCACTGGCAGGAGCTGCGCGAGCCGCGGCGTGGCGGGCTGGAGGCGCTGCTGCGCGATGACGAGGAGAGTGACGAGAACACGCAGAAGCCGCACGAAATGACGTTATCGTCGTACGCTTCAGGCACCACCGGCGCGTCGTCGTACCGACCACCCGCGCTGCCGTAGCAGCTCATGGCTGGTGACATTCGCTCAGACGCACTGAGCCCGCTGGACCGTGCATCGGGTGCGAGCCGTATGATCGATTACGCTGCCATGTGACGTGTAACACGCGGAATTAGTAACTATGCGGTGGCTGAGAGGCCACGGCTGTGCTGCGCCCCACAGCCAGCCATCGTTAACAGCACCGATAGTGTTGTTGATTGTTGTTACTATCGATTTGTTTCTATTTTGATCGGGTGCTTTCAGGAGTTTTTCCCGTTCCACGCTGACTGTGTGGAAGGGGATTGAGTTGTCGCTTTTATTTTAAATGGGTCATCGACGACAACGGATTATCGAACTATCACGCTGGCCCGGGGCGGATGCGTAACGGGTGTGTGTGCGTGTGTTTTGCGCCCGCCGCTGCAGCACCGAGTATGGGGACTGCTGCTCTCTCTCTTTCATATCTGTACTTAGTAATGAAGAAGTGCTTGACGATGGTGGCTGGTGTGCGGGCCATAGGATGCATTCAGGAAAACGTTAGAGAAAACAATCGATGAAGCCCCTCTGTGACGCGTCGCCTCCTGGAGGTTGTGAGTGTGCGTTGCTGGCTGACATGAGGGAGGGCGTGGGGGCCACGGCTGTGCAGCTGCGCAGCCACCCATCGGACTCCGCCCCGACAGCGTCATTGATTGTTGGTTTTTGTTGGTTTGTTTCTATTTTTGTGCGGGTGCCTGCAGTGACTCTCCCCTGTCCCACGATTACTGTGTGGGAGGGCATGCCTGTCGCTCCTTATGCTTCTGATGTTGTGTCGAAAGAACAACGAGAGAAGGAACGGCGAATTATGCGGAATGGTGTATTACTTTGTGTATGTATATACTGGTGTATTCTTTTGGATCGCTCTGGCGATTCCTTCTTTTTTCCTTTTTTTTACATTTTTACACGCGTGTTTCAATGTCGCTTTGGTACTGCCACAGGGGTAGCCTGAGTCGCGGGTAGTTTTCTTTTTGGTGTTATTTCCTGTTAGGCGCTAACGTGGGCACGTTTGTCAGGCATCCACTCTCCGCAGCATGGTGCTTGATATTTTGGAGTCATCCCAGGTTTAACGCAGGCACCGCCGCCGTGGCACGCATGAGAAGTAAGATGGAACGCGGGGCAGCGGAAGATATTGTGCTGCACATGTGTCTGTTGCATTTGTTCTGTTGAGGAGGTCTTGAATTTAGAGGAAGAGGGATGAACATTGGACGATTCTGTGGATTGGAGGAGTTATTACCCTTTTTTTATTGTTGGTATGGTCTCTGGTTCCCACCCGTGTCTGCCCCGATTTGCCTCCCCTGAGTGGAGCTGCGCCATGGCCATTTTTTTTGTTGTTTGCTGGAGGAAAAACACATTGCGGGTGACGAAACCACACGTCATGCATGCGGCGTCCAGGGAGGTACGTATTTGAGGTGGAGTGCACATATTTGGATGTCATGTGAGAAGGAACGGGGGTTGACTGCCCAACCGTCGCTCCTTTTCGGGAGAGTGTGCTCCTATTTTTCATTTGTTGCCCTTTTGCGACAGGTCAAGGCGGGATTGATGAGCACCGTCCCACGAAAAGCCTTGCGCACATACACACTCTCATGCCGCTGTCGTTTCCGAATTTGGGAGTAAAACCCGAATTCCTGCTGCTTTTTGCATTGGCGCAATTATTTGTATTAACTGACGCCATTCTGTCCGGCGTGTCACTTTGATTGGATTGTGTGGGACTGCTCGCCGACGCCATCGGAGAAAGCAGACCGACTTTTTACGCATTTAATTCCATCCTGCGCGCACGTTTTTTTTTACTTGTACTGTTGATGTGCACTCAAACAGCAAGGTGTCCGGAACTATGCGTGCGTGGAATTTGTCCTGCCATGTGAACTGCGGGAAACACCGAGGGGCTTCCACTTTGACTCCGCAGAGTTGTTGTGTCTCTTCACAGGGCTGGTAGGGAAATTTCATGCCTTCTGCTACTGCTGGTGTGTTCTCAAATGTTGTCACTCCATGCGAATAATGTGCTTCAGCGAGTGAGGGTGATGATTGGGTTTGTGTGCACTCTGATTCTGTTTGCTACTTTGTGCGGGCATGCAATACTTGAGTGGTGGGAAAATGGAGCGGGGCGATGCATGGCTGCGTCTCGCCCATTGCTCACTGCACGATGGTGTGGTGCACATTGTGGTGCTGACTCTGCGATGTGACTGCGGTCTCCTGTGCGGCAATGGTGGTGGGTGGAGGAGAGTGTTGATCCGCGGCGGGACGGTGGGATCGTGCCTCCTTTTCTCTTTGTTTCTTCCCTTTTTGAAGGTGTGCACTTATTTTTGGTGTCGGTGATGGGGCAAACAGACGGACAACGTGAATAAAGCAAAATAAAAAAGGGCGATAGTGTGGCGGTGTTGTGGTTGGTTGCACGTCTCGGCTGCTTCACCGACAGGCGTTGCATTGCGGCTGCGTGGCGCACCGACCGTCCCGCCGTGCGAGTGCCACGCCCAACGCCATTGGGACTGCGGGAGGAAACGGCCGCGACTGTCCTTTGGAGCCAGCGGCATCTGCTGACCGCAGTTGGGCGGTGCGAGTGGGATGCTTCACCGCACGGGTGTTGTGATGGCACCTCGCCGTGGCATCCCCGGTGATGGTTCCGACGCCGCAACTCGCAGAGGGGTGGAGGGAACGAGGCGACCAGAGTGGACCATGAGCAGCAGCTTAGAGGAAATCCTGCTGGAGAGAACTGCAGGTACAGCCAACATGAGGCTGAATGATTTTCTTCCTGGGGAATTGGGCGAGGAGTGGGTTAAGAATAAAAATGGCGACGACTCCATGGAGATGTTTTTCCCTGAAACCCAGGATGTTTATCCAGGACGAAGTGTTATTGGGCATGACAACGGCATTGCCGTGTTGCGAAGAGCTGGATGAGGAAAATACTGTTGGAGGCTACATACAAACTTGAAGGAGGAGGTGCTTTCTCTCTTGAAGAGTGGGGGACCTTGAATGGAAGGATACGGTCACTGCTCTTGCAAGGGGAAAACTACACGCAGCCTTCTCTTGAGCACTGAGGGAAGACGAAAAGGAGAAGCATGGGGCAGAATGAAAGTGAGGGAACGGGAATGGAAGTGAGGGAGGGGAAACCACCGCAGTCATGGAGGGACAGGCAGTTGGCGACACTTTCGAAAAGAATGACGGTGTGCAGCAGTCCGTCCACCACGTCCCAGGCTGACGCTGCCCATCTCGGACAAGGAATGGCCGTGCTCGGGGGTAGTGGGCAGATGCATTCGTGACTGCCATGTGAACTGCGAGGTGGAGCGAGTGTGGCAGACAGTCAAAGGCGACATAACCGAGTGGTTCAGCAGTCACGACGGGACCGACTTTAAGCCCAAGAGGCGTGTGTTGATTGCGACGCTTGTGATTGGGAAATCGATGAATGCCGGCTCATACCTCCTCTACCAGCTGCTGCACTACGATGCGGAGCAGCTCCCAATGCTTGCGCACTTTATGGTGAGTGGGACTTATCTTTTGGAAGAGAGCTCCAGAACGGTGTCAGAATACATGGGTGAGTCCAGCATCGTAAAGGTTGTGAAGGGACTGTCTCGGCGTGGGGTGAAGGGGTGTATTGTCTACGACGCGGCAGAGACGGACAATCGCCTCTCTACTTGTTTGCCTCCTCTTGAATGGGGCATGCTTGTTGTGACACCGCCAGAAGCAAAGATACACGGACACTGGGCGAGCGAAAGGAGAGCCGCACGAATTGTGATGGATTCTCCTGACGAAAGCGATGCGGGGGCAATGTGCATTTGGATGTGGCGTGATCAGCCCGTGCAGCAGCAAGCGGAATAGTGGCGCGAGGTGAGGGGTCACATGGATACAGCGGGACCGCTTCTTCGCGACATCCTTCGCGACATTATACTGCACGGATTGAGAAGTGCCACAGCGCTGTGGATGGGACGAACTTCTCGAGAAGCAAGTATTACTTTGGTTTTTGTATATACAAAATGTGGGATGATAATACGGCGCCCGAATATGTTGCGAAGATTTTCCGAGTACGAGGAGAGCGCAATGGTGAGTTGTCTTTCAATGCACCGATATCTGCCCACCTCTGAGGTAAAATATTACGCGGGTTAGCAAAGTTAGTGCGGCCGCATGATTTTAATTTGATCGTATGGAGGCTCAAGGATTATCTCATATCCGAAAACCCTGGGAGGTGTGCCGTGTTTGCTTTTTTGAATGAGGCTTTAGTGGGTGCAATAAGACGTAAACTGAAGGAGCTGAAGCCCCCAACACGACGTCAGTCACACCGCTGTCCGCCGGACGTGCGCTCACAGGAGGGCCCCACCAGCCACTATTTTTTGCCGTCGGTGGAACGCATTGGCAAGAAGACTTGTATAAACCACCGGCTGCTGTACATACCGGAGGTTGAAAACTTTCGGATGGTGGACGCTTTTTTCTTCATGGAGTCAAATCCAATGGCGCTGGTTGGGCTGCGGATGAATGCGGCGAGTGCGCATCACACCACCGCCAGCACTGTGAGGCAGTTCACTGAGTATCTGGCGGCATATTTTAATGGTTGGGACGAATTATCCCGAGACATTTTGTCGTGGGAGATTATTTACGTGCAGCAGGCAGACAATACGCCGAAGAACGAATGAAAGAGATGTGATGTTGTCAATTCCGATAATGTGAGCGACGAGAGCCTTGAGATTACGGCGTTCTGGAACGAAAAGGTACGTCAGTACCAAGTGTCAATATCATCCGAAGACGTCTCAAGAAGCCCTTAGAATTGAGGATAGTAATTAAAGGAATAAATAGGGAAACAAATTAGGGAATTGCGGGGGTAGTTTGAGTTCTGGTAACAAATATTGGGGCTTTTTTCATATGGTTGGATGCCTGTGTGTGCATACAGTGCAGATGCAGCAGCATCAGGTGGCAGCATCACACACGGATGCGGAAAATGTCCAACGCGAGCGATCATAACAGTGAACGAAGAAGAGATTATGGGGGAACGGGGTAGTTTGGTTTCTGGTAGAAAAACATTGCGGGTTGTTTCATACATGTGGATTTTTGTGTGTGCATACGAGGCATAGTAGGGAAATTGCTCTGGTATGAGAGAATGATTATGGCCAGCGGTGATGAAGTATGACTACATTGTTCATTTCCTCTTATTTTTTTGTTCTAAGGCCCATCATTAAACGAAGCATGTTTAGGGATTGGACGACGCATAAATTTTGTGGAAAAAGTGCACTCCTTGTGACCGCATGAAGTGAGGCGCCGCATCCCATTGAGGACGAGACGGCATTTTTGTGCTGGCGCCATCGTTGATTCCCCTTGCGATTTCATGCTTGAGTGCGACATCGTGGTGCCAGGGCCCAGCACTCCGTATTGCCGGGAAAAGCCAATTGCCAGCAATATTTCCCTCACGGGATCGTTGTTGGCGCAATGCAGAAGGCATCGACCGGCACCCGGACTACCTGCGTCGTGCCGGGACACAGTTGTGGCACCACGAGGTGTGAGGGCATGTGTTGCCGCAGCGCGGGCCATGTATTTGAAAAAACACGGGGGAGGACGACAGAGGCACAACTGTGCGTGCTGCAGCAAGTCGGCACTGATGCTCTTTTACTTTTTCGGCACTGGAAACTGAGAGGGTGTGTCCTGCGCCTGTTGCCAAGCACTCTCATAGCCACGTTTTGAATGGAGCGTGTTGTTGTTTCTCTGAAGCGGGCTCCGTGCGTCAACGCGACAGGGGAACACGGTTGGCGGTGGCAGGAGTTCTTTCCGGAACGGCACTGGAGTGCAGGGTTCCCAGAGTCTGTCGCTCGCCAAGGTGGGAACGGCTTTCAGGGATTGTCTCGAGGCTGCTCCTCAATGCCGTTGTTGTTGTTGACGGCGAATCGCTGATGGGAGGGCGAGAGATAGTGTGCTGTCGTGTGATTTCTCACAGTGGCACCCGTTGGAGCGATGCATGTGTGTTTGCCTTGCGGATGTGGTGTTTTTGATCCCTATTTCACGTTATTCGGTGGTGCAGCAGTGGACGGGGAAGTGATGCTGTCACGAGCTGCACGGGCGTGGTGGACACGGTTACGCGAGCCTGTGGAGGACCCAAGCAAATCAAAGTCTACCACGCGGTTTGGGTCTACAGGGAAGGAAGAAACAGTGGGTGGCTGAGGGGAGTTGCAATACACGCGGCTGCAGAAGATGACATGCGTTGCTGAGTTCACGTTGACTGCCACTTTGGGTGCTTTTTCTTGAGGCCGTGAATCCCTTCCTAATTTACTTGGAGGTGCTTGATGACACCAGACGTGGAAGGCATTTCCATTTCATACGAGGATGGCACACGGGAGAAAAGGAAAGAAAAGAGCGACGTCTCGCCAAAAGAGCGGCTGCTGCTGGAACGTTGACGAGAAACGGGATTGTTTGCACGGCCAGCTGCATGCCCTTGCAGGATTTTCCTTGAGGCGTTCATTGGCGCGAGAGTGAGGTGCACGCACGGGCAGGCACCGCAACAATCGTGTCGTTGGTTCTCCGTTGCACGAATGAGAGGATGCACATCAGGCGTGGCAGGTGACGCTCTTTGCGAGCCCTCCCACCGCCTCTTCCTTTCTCTGCTGTTTCACACCTTGGCATTTTCTGCATGTGAAAACCGCTCCCATTGGCCGCCCTCTGTGACACGGGAGTCGCCTGTATTCCTTTCTACCGCATTAAAGAGTCGTGAGGAGGGCTTGAGGGTGCGTTGAGGAGCCGTGTGGCCTCTGCGAGCATGTCCTCTGTTTTTCATAGGTGTTGAATGTTGGATTACCGAAACGCACCTTGAGTGGCTTGCGTTAGAGGCACGCATGAATGAGGGACAGGCGTGTTCGTGGAATTGAAGGAGGACCACGTCATTGGGAGGAGGAAGAGTGAATGGGTGGGTGGTGTCTGTGGCCCACATGTGGTGCCCGACTGGTGCTTCACTTTGTTTGGTGCTGTTATCATTTGCATCCACAAAGAATGGCATTGGGTGCTGCTTTTCCCAACTCTCTTACTGTGTCTGTGTGTTGCGTGTTTGTGGGCATGACTCTTCTTCCGTGCTGTGCATTTGCTGCGTAAGCTGTCGATGGTCTGTGTGAAATATGTGATGATTTGCGGCATTTTGTTGGATTGTGCTTTGATGTTTGCCGCGGGGTGACAGCCAGATTGGAGGCGTTGCTTTTTCTTTACTGTGATCACGTGCGGTGTGTATGGGAGGCCTCTCAGAAAAGAGCAAGTCGACATTTTTGTGAAACATATGTATGATGCCACATTATTTGTTGACGTGGAATGAGTTGGGATTTGCATATAATTTTCTGTGCATTCTTGCCGTGGTGCTCCTCATGCATGGCCCATGGAGACGACTGGCTGAGAATTGTCAATGGGCTTCTCGTTGAGTCGAGGGGAGCATAATTCCTTGTTTACTGATTGAGAGCCCGGGCGTTACAGATGATGCATGTGGCAGGCAAAACCTCGTGCATGGCTGAAGGAGAAGACTAAGGGCTGGTTGTTTTATTGTTAGCGACGAGTCCTGCCTCACTGCTTGGATGGGGCTGTCGTTGTCTGGGGCAACCTGTTTTGTGTGTCCAGACACTGCTTGCGCCGAGTGGCGAGGCGCCGTGTTGGTGTGTGCGGCACCGTCATGCGAATCAGCAGCGTGGCGTTTACGGACTGTGTGTCTGTGGGCTGATGAATGTGGCAGGAGGCGTGTCTGAGGGGAATCCGCGAACGAAGGAGTGACCTTCGTTTGGCGGTGCTGCTGTGCGATGTGCGAGGGAAGAAGAAACGCAATTGATTTCTGACATGTCTGTGGGTGTGCCACGGCCACCGATGAGTTCTCAGGGAGAGGGACAGGAGTGAGTGAGACGGAGACTCTGCACATCCACTGCGGCGTGTGGTGCGACAGGATGAGATTGCCATTGTGAAGGGCGCAACGGCCGCAATGCGTGCAGCAGAGCGTCACCTGCATCTTTGTGTCTGTCGAGCTTGCAGGTGCCGCGAGGAAGTGCAGACGACCTCTCATCATTGGGCTGCTGAGGCTGTTTTCCCTCTTTGCTCAGCGGGAGAAGCAACCCTTCCTGCAGGCGCTGTGCTGGTCTGCATCGGTGCTCCCCACGGGGCATCACGCCGCCGTGCCTTTGCAGTTCAACTCGCATTGTGGTTTTATTTTTACTAATTGGCCTTGTGTGCAGTGCAACGCTCGTGTTCCTCACTGCACACGTGGCCCCCTCTAATTTGTCTTTTTTGCAGGGCCATGGCCTGTGGTCCCCAACTGGGAGGCTGCTCGCTTTTTGAATACTTTATATTTATTTATGCTGTTGGGGTTACTGGGGAGTAATGGCTGCGGGGATGTTGATGTTGTGCTTTGCTTTGAGTGGTGGCGGTGTGTACCGTTGTTGTTGTCTTTCTGCCGCTGTTGCCTGTTGCTCTTCTCCAAGAAGGAAGTTAAACACAAGCGCGAATCGCCACTGTGAAATTCGAAGGCACTGAAAGGACCAACAGCACACACACCGCCCACACACATATTTGTATGCTCTCACGTGTTGCTGCTGTGGAGGCACCCCGCACACACAACCGTCGCCGCGTGACCGGATCCAGCGGGAGGAGGAGGGAAGGAAGAGAGAGTGAGCCGCAGAGGCCCAACATGTCCCGGCGTGTGTTTGCTTCCGCGGTGCTACTCCTCCTCGTCGTGATGGTGTGCTGCGGCAGTGGTGCTGCGGGAGTTGCGGGGCAGCCATCAGAGCCAAGGTTTCAATGGAGGGGCATCAATGAGAGTGGAGATGAAACTGTGGACTCGTTGGGTGCTCCCAGCCTTCTAAAAGTGGGGAGTGACGTATTTGTCGTTGCCGAGGCGCAGTGCAAGAACGGTGGTGTCAGTTTTACTGGCGTTGCATCTCAAGTTCTCACGACAAAAACTACTGACAAGCCGGAGGAAGCGCTGACGGATCCCAAAGCTAAGACACAATTACTGGAGGAAGGCACTTCCACAGAGGTGAAGAAAGTGGATGTGAGCCGACCAACAACAGTTGTGAAGGGAAATGATATTTACATGCTTGTTGGAAAATACAGCCGGAAAGCTGTCACTGGTGTTCAGGAGAGAGATGCAGTTGACTGTGGATTTTTGCTGGTGAAAGGGGAAGTCGGTGGTGAAGAAAGTGGCGGTGGCAAAGGAATCCAGTGGAAGGATACCAAAAGTCTCCCGCAGACACCTTTCTGCGAGCAACACGAATTTTTAACAGGACTGATTGGTAGCGGTGGATCGGGTGTTAATATAAATGACGGTACGCTTGTGTTCCCAGTGGAAGGGACGAAGAATAATGGGAAGAACGTTTCGCTGATCATATACTCCTCAGACATTGCGACTTGGACGCTGTCGAAGGGGATGTCTGACGATGGCTGCAGTGTTCCCTCCGTCGTGGAGTGGGAGAAGGACAAAAAACTCATGATGATGACTGCGTGTGATGACGGCCCTCGCAGGGTGTACGAGTCCGGTGACAAGGGGGAGTCGTGGACGGAGGCACTCGGGACCCTCTCGCGCGTGTGGGGCAGCAAAAAAAGGGATAAAAACGTGAAACTCGTTAGAAGCGGGTTCACCACAGCGACGATCGACGGTGTCGATAGTGATAAGAGAACTGTGATGCTCGTTACTCTGCCGGTCTACTCCAAAAAAGAGAAAAATGGAAACAGCAATGGAAAAAGTGTACTCCATCTTTGGCTGACGGACAATACGCACATTGTTGATATTGGGCCGGTATCCGATGATGAGGACGCTGCCGCCAGCTCCCTGTTGTACAGAAGTGGTAAGGATGGTGATGATAAGAAGGAGGAGTTGATTGCACTTTACGAGAAGAAGGGCGGTGAGAAAGAAACATCACCCGGTATGGTCTCTGTGATTCTGACTACGCAGCTGGAGCGGGTGAAGGAGGTGCTGAAGACATGGAATGAAGTGGACAAACGTGTCTCCAAGCTGTGCCCTTCTGAGAATGCTAAGGAGGATCCCTCACCTGCCACTGCCTGCGGCGCCGCCATTCCGACGGATGGGCTGGTTGGCTTTTTGTCCGGCAAGTTCTCTGATGGCAGATGGAGGGACGAGTACCTCGGCGTGAACGCCACAGTAAAGAAGAATGATGGGGTGGAGAAAAAGGAAAATGGCGTAACATTTAAAGGGCGTGGTGCGTGGGCGGAGTGGCCTGTTGGCGCGCAGGGGCAGAATCAGCTGTACCACTTCGCGAACTACAACTTCACTCTTGTGGCGACGGTGTCCATCCACGGTTTGCCAAAGGACGGAGATAACTCCATTCCATTGATGGGTGCGAAGGTGAATGATAATGGGAAGACTGTACTCCTGGGACTGTCGTACAACAACAAAGAAAAGAAATGGATGCTACTGTGCGATGGCAGAGAGAACAAGTGGCTCAGCGGCCCTTGGGAGCCAGGGAAAACACAACAATTGGCCATTGTGCTACAGAACGGTAACCAGAGCACCGCGTACGTCGATGGTGAGCGCGTGGGGGGCGAAACGTGTTCACTGGAAAATACGGAGTCAAACGAGATCTCGCACTTCTACATTGGAGTGGGTGGAGGCGACGCAGAAAGCCGAGAAGAAGTGTCCGTGACTGTGAAGAACGTCCTGCTGTATAACCGCCCGTTGAATGAAGCAGAAATTGGTGCCCTCAACCCGAATAAAGCCTCCATTCCGCCTCCGGTAGGTGGAAGTGCGCAAGGAACATTGTTGCAATCTCCTTCTGACGGGCAACCGCCGTTGGGGCGTGAATCGTTGAATGAAGATGGGGGTGTGGGCAGTGGCGGTGTATCCACGTCAGCAGTTTCCACCGCCACTCCGTCGGCAGGGGAGGGTTCTGTAAAGCAGTTGGCGTTGCGAACATCTTCCGGCGGAAGTGAAAACGTGGATGTCGTTTCTTCACCCGATGGTGATCCAACGGTGGGAGCGGAAGCTGGAGATACGGTGCCGGGAGACAGACCACCTCAAACTTCTGCGGGCACTCCCGCCACAGCAGGCGCAAACGCTCCTACCGCTGAAACCGAGGGACAATTTGACCCCGCAGTGACAACTGGGGTGAGCGTGAGCTCCGGTGAGAGTGGGGAGACGGTGGGAGGAAGGGATGGGCAGGAAGATGTCCATTCACGGGTCAGGGAAGTTAATGCCACGGCACCCAGCAGCAGCCTCGGAAATGTGTCGCAGGGGAATAACAGCGATGCTGGCACTATGCGTGAGAGCGGACTGCTGCCGCTGCTTCTTTTGCTGGGAATTTGGGTGGTTTCGGCTCTGTGAGGAGTGACTGGCTGCCGCGTGGGACAATTGCGACCTTCCGAGCACAGAATTACTTCTCCGATAACAATTATCTCTGATACTTTATTTTCTTGCATTATGTGCGTTTTTAATATATATTTTTTGCTTTTCAGTACTCTTTTTAATGTTTCACTTCTTTTTTTCAATTTTTCTGTTTGCTTTTTTTATCTCATGATCCCCTATCCCTTCTTTTTTTCTTTTGGGGCAATCACTATGGACGTTTTTTTCTTTTCTACCTTTTAATTGTTTCTGCTGCACTCTTCCTGTGAGGGGTGCCGTGTGTTTCCCGCCCAACTACTCCACTCGCACACCCACCGACACGCGCATGAGGAGGGGCCGCGACGAACGGCGCGCTGAGGGAGCCGTGACGTGTGGGCGTGCGACGAGTGCCTGTGGGGCGGAGCACACATTTATTCCCTCTTGTTTTGTTTTCTTTGCGGCCAGGGTGGGCAGACACCCGCAGCGCCACACACACAGCCACGCCCTGCCGCTTTTAAAAAGTAATTTTGCTTGCTCTCTTTGACTTTCTCACTGTGTGTTTGTCTTTGCGCTGGCGCACCCCTCGGTGTCGGCCTCGTGAGCATTTCTTTCCCTCCGATGATGTTTTTTTTTGCTGCGCTCGCTCTCCCGATGGAGTGACGCGACTGCCGTCATGTCTGCGTGCTTCTCTCAGTCCACACGCACACGAGTGACTGTGCTCTGCGGGCCGCACTCACGCGCCGATGAGAGGGCTGAGGGGAGCAGCAACACGCAGATGACCCCGTGAAATATAAACGATGTGCGGACACATGGAGGGTCGGACGGTTGAAAGAAATTTAAATATCTTTTAATTTTATTTTCGGACAAAATATGCAGACAATTTCTGGAGCAACATGGTAGTCGGGTGCTTTTTTTTCTTTTTTTCTTTTTTTTCCAAAGTGTGAGGGGTGGAAAGGTGAAGATGAATTTTTTTAAATTTTAATAATTTTTTAATGAATTGCCGCTGCTTTTTCTGCAGTGCAATATCATGAGCTTGAGCAGTCTTTTTTTCCTTATTTCTGCCATGCGCTTCTGCTGTACATTTTTGCTTGTGCGTCCCTCCACATGCTCTGCTCCTCCTTTCCACTTCTTTGCCCCGTGTGTCTGCAGGCACACACAACCACATGCACGCACAAGATGCACATTGCAGTGGATTTGGATGCTTCTTTTATGGCGTGTGCTGGGAGTTGCGGGTGACTGCTGCTTCCTCCGTGGGGATGAAGGGAGGGGAGGAGAGAGAGCGCGCACCGCGAGTCACTCTTCCTGCGGGTGTGATGCGCGCGATGGGCTGCGACTGCTGTGGAGGGCCGCATCCTTTCGGTGTGCGCTTCCCCGCCGTCGTGCCGTGTGTTTGCGCATGTTATTTGTTATGCGAGTGCGTGCTGGGCATGTGTTTCCGGAGCGTTGGGCGGCCACCATTCTTTTGCGGTTTGTGTGAGTGGGCACGTGCGGATGAGGGTCAGGGCGCATGGAATGAGGGAATGGCTTGAGGAAAGGGGAATTTGATTTGGAGGGTATTTGGACCGGATTCATTTGGCTGCGGTGGACACATGCACGACGGATGTGTTTCCGCATAATGGGGGAGGATGCGACAGGGTTTTCCGAAGTGGCCCGTCAATGCAATATGGGTTTCGTAGCACTGGGGCACAGTGGTCTTCCTGCAATGGCTGGTGACGGCCCCTAGTGGACCGGTGTATTTATGCGGCTGCTGCTGCTGCTCGAGGAGGCGTAGAAGTGCGATTTGAGGTGAGCGGCGGAAGGGCCACACATCCCGCAGTGATGGGCGTCGTTGGCCCACCGGGTGCCTCTGAAGGTTTTGTTGGATGCAACGTCCTTATGCCCGTCTCCGGATGGCGGCATCCCTGATGCAGCCAACGAACGGGGCTGCGAGCGAAGGTGAGACGCAAGCACGTGTGGATGTTCGGAGCGGCCGGCGCACCGCACGCTGAGCGCATGGCACGGTGAGGACCGGACCCAGAAAAGGGACACCGCGTGGGACGTCAATCTTCACTGCAGCGACCGCCACCGAATTCGGATTTGCTCGCACCTTCTGCGGTCCTTCTTCCTCCCCTCACTTCTGTGCCGAGGACTGTGTCGCGGGATCCAGCAGCGCGATGTTTGGCCGCAAGAACATGGCCCGAACAAATGATTTGTGGGAGGGGGATGTGCACTGCGACGAGAAGGAAGAAAATGTTGCGAGGCGACCACCACGACAAGACCGGAGTGAAGTTGTGTTTTGTCCACTTGCGCGTGGGCGGCCTGCCACCTGGTCGGTTAGGAGGATTATTTTTATTGCGTCGTTATGCTCTATTTTTATTCCGCTGCGTTTTCATGCAGACCTGCGAAGGGAGATTTGCAAGAAATTTCTGCGAGACGTCCGTGCCGTCGTCGGGAAAGCGGATTCTCCCTGAAAAACGCTACTTTTTAAATTTGTTTTGGGCGGGGAGTTCCTGTCGATTCACTGCGACTTTGTTTTGCGGATTTGAAGCGTGTGTTTCCGAGCGGTTCGATCTGCGTCCCCGGCCCACTCGGATGTGGTGTGCGCGTCGACGTGAGGGTGCCTGTCAGCCGTTTTATTGCCTCCCCTGCTGTGGCTGCCGCCGTTGCCTTCCTCCCTTCCTGAGGTCCTGCGGCTTCTTGACAAGATGTTTTGGAGAAGGCGTTGCCGCTCTTATCGTCCATGGTATTTTGATTCTGGTGTTGCGGTCAGGAGAAATTGAACGAGAGGGTTTGCTGCCCTCTTGTTTTATTCGTCCTCTCTGCCTGACGGCCAGTTCTACACAAACGTGCTCCTCGGCACCTCAGTTGGTGCTGGCGGGTTGCTCACAGTTGTCGCTGGCAATCGCATGCGCCAACTCTTCTCTGCTCCTTTTCAGTGTCGCTTTTTTTTTATTGATTGACGGACTTCATTCTGTCCGGCGTGTCACTTTGATTGGATTGTGTGGGATTGCTCGCCGACGCCATCGGAGAAAGCAGACCGACTTTTTACGCATTTAATTCTATCCTGCGCGCACGTTTTTTTTTACTTGTACTGTTGATGTGCACTCAAACAGCAAGGTGTCCGGAACTATGCGTGCGTGGAATTTGTCCTGCCATGTGAACTGCGGGAAACACCGAGGGGCTGCCACTTTGACTCCGCAGAGTTGTTGTGTCTCTTCACAGGGCTGGTAGGGAAATTTCATGCCTTCTGCTACTGCTGGTGTGTTCTCAAATGTTGTCACTCCATGCGAATAATGTGCTTCAGCGAGTGAGGGTGATGATTGGGTTTGTGTGCACTCTGATTCTGTTTGCTACTTTGTGCGGGCATGCAATACTTGAGTGGTGGGAAAATGGAGCGGGGCGATGCATGGCTGCGTCTCGCCCATTGCTCACTGCACGATGGTGTGGTGCACATTGTGGTGCTGACTCTGCGATGTGACTGCGGTCTCCTGTGCGGCAATGGTGGTGGGTGGAGGAGAGTGTTGATCCGCGGCGGGACGGTGGGATCGTGCCTCCTTTTCTCTTTGTTTCTTCCCTTTTTGAAGGTGTGCACTTATTTTTGGTGTCGGTGATGGGGCAAACAGACCGACACCGTGAATAAAACAAAATGAAAAAGGGCGGTAATGTGGCGGTGTTGTGGTTCGTTGCACGCCTCGTGTTGCTGCGGGGGCGGTGGGCCTCGGCTGTTTCACCGACAGGCGTTGCAGTGCGGCTGCATGGCGCACCGACCACCGAGCCGTGCGAGTGCCACGCCCAACGTCATTGGGACTGCGGGAGGAAACAGCCGCGACTGTACTTTGGGGCCAGCGGCACCTGCTGGCCGCAGTTGGGCGGTGCGAGTGGGATGCCTCACCGCACGGGTGTTGTGATGGCACCTCGCCGTGGCTCTTGTGATGTTTCCGACGCTGCAGCTCGACGTGTGGCGGGGAGTAGAGTGTGGCCGCAGTGGACCATGAACAGCACCAACATGAGGCTGAGTGATTTCCTTTGGAATTATGTTGGCGGCAGGGCGGCTGTTGATGAAAGACTACAATGTGACGATGGAGATGTTTGCTCGGGAGCCTGATGATTACGTACAAGACCAGCGGCTTCTTGAAGAAATTATTAACCTAACTGCGCACCAAGCGCTGGAGGCCACTACTAAGCCTCTTCACGAGGATGTGTGTTCTCTCGAGCAATGGAGGGACTATGAAGGAAAGGATACGGTCACTCCTCCTGCAAGGGGAAAACCAAACGGGGTACTCACGCAGGTACTGACAGGAGCGAGGCGGGAGGCAGAGGAAAGGCTAAGACAAACGCAGGAAATGAAGTTTACCATTTCCACTAATATCGAAGAGGTACTGTTTAAAGGAAGAGTTCGCGTCAATGAAATGAGGCTGAACGACTTTCTTACGAGGGAACTGGGCGGCAGGGGCGTTGTGGACACCAATCGGGATGTCTTGCCGGAGGAGTTTTTCAAGGACCCCGCGAAGTATATCCGTGATAAAGGAGCACTGAACGAAATACAGGCATCAGGTCATTGTTTTAGTATGAAGCGAGCTGTAAAGGGTGAATTGATCTTCGACGAGGATATACGCAAGCTATGCGATAAGGGCGTCAGCAATCTACCGGGGTGGTCATTAGCTGCTGTGGAGGTAACAGCAACTGTTCATAACTCCACTAAACATTTCTTGGATGCAGCTGCCGAGGAGGCGAGGAACCCAACGACGACGATTGTAGCGATAAAACTGGAGGGAGTGTACGAGTCTGTGTACAATGCGATTTGGCACCATGTGGTGGAAATTCCCGACGGCGTGGAGCGAACGAAAGCGGGGACGGGAATGGAGGTGAGGGAGGGGAAACCGAAACAGTCATGGACGTACAAGAAAGTTGGCAACACCTTCGAAAAGGATGACGCTGTGCAGCAATCCGGTGAAGCACCTCCCAGGCTGATGGTGCTTACCTCGGACAAGGGATGGCCGTACACGCTGAGTGTGCTGAATGGGTGTGGCAATGACTTGTGTGTTAACTCTGAGGTGGAGCGAGTGTGGCAGATCGTCAAGGGCGATCTAACTAAGTGGTTCAGCAATTTTGATTTGACTCTCAATCCTTCACCTTTGCCGCATGTGTTGATTGGGACGCCCGGGATCGGGAAGTCGATGGCTGCCGGCTCGTACCTCCTCTACCAGCTGCTGCACTACGATGCGGAGAAACTCCAAGTGGTTGTCCACTGTTTTGGAATCACGATGTACGTGTTTGACAAGAACACCAAAACCGTGACAAAATACATGGGTAACATAACATCGAAGAGTGTTTTGGGTGGTTTGTGGCAGCGTGGGATGAAAGGGTATATTATTTACGATGTGACAACGAAAGGAACACCGCCCGACGCAGGTTTTGCGCCCTCTACTGGATGGGGCATGATTGTGGTGTCATCGCCAAACCTGGACAACTATGATGAGTGGGCGACGCAAGTAAGAGCCAGTCGAATCATCATGAATTGTCCCGACGAGATGGATGTGAAGGCGATGTGTGCATGGATGGAGCGCGGTCT
The DNA here is from genome assembly GCF_000209065.1 of Trypanosoma cruzi. Classification (NCBI taxonomy): domain Eukaryota; phylum Euglenozoa; class Kinetoplastea; order Trypanosomatida; family Trypanosomatidae; genus Trypanosoma; species Trypanosoma cruzi. Next base: position 254,615 of record NW_001849538.1, read on the forward strand.
GGAACCAGATAGGCAAGCGGGATACTGGAAGATGGTCAAAGAACGCATGGAAAAATTTGGACCGATTCCGCGTCACATCTTTGATGAGAAAATTTATATTAATCGCTTGGGTGCCGTTGATGTTGCCTTGCTAGCAATCAAGGATACTGATGTTAAAGAGTATTTTTCCATGGGAGGAGAGAAAAAATGGTATTCCGAGGATCCGTCTCACAAACTTGTGAAGATCGTCCGGGAAAGAACAGAAAAAGGAGCTGAGATATTTCTGAACGCACCGATATGTGATGATATCGGGTTTCGAACTGCGGAACGTTTGGAAAAGGAAATGGCTACGAAGGATCTTTTGTTGCTAATATTGGGATCGCGTGGTGCTCTTGCTTCCCGAGCTCTGGAACAATTAGGTTTGTGCGTATTCATGTATGGGGAGCTTGTCTGTGCATTAGTAGAGGAACTCAAGGAGCTGAGTTCAGCAAAACGTAATGAAGCACAGGATTCAGTGCTGAAGGTAAACCATCAAGGGCACCCCACTCGCACCGTTGGATTAGCGGGACTGGAAGGCGGTGTCACGAGGACTGCGATGGAGTACGGGGTGCTGTACTTACCGAAGGTTGAAAACTTTCCACTGGTGGACGGCTTTTTCTTCATGGAGTCACCGCGGAGGACGCTGGTTGGGCTGCAGATGACTACGGCGAGTGCGCACCACACGACAACCAGCACCGTGAAGCAGTTCACTGAGCATCTGGCGGCATATTTTGAAGGATGGGACGAATTATCCCGAGAAATGTCGTGGGAGATGATTTATATAAAAAACGCAGACAGCACGCCGATGAAAAAATGGCAGAGATGTGATGTCGTCAATCCCAATAATGAAACCGACGCTGAAAAAAAAATTGTGGCCTTCTGGAATAAAGAGGTACACCAATACCAGTTTATGTTAACACGTGATTTTTTAAGTAAAATCACAGAAATGTGAACACAATAATCTTGGGGGAAAAGGGATAGGGAAGAAAGTTGGGGAAATAATTGGGGAACAGAGTGCATTTTGCTTATAGTGAAATATATTGGGAAGTATTTTAACGATTTTTATGTGTGTGTGTGCCTACGAGGTCTTGACAGTGAATGCCTTTCTTTTCAGAGAACCGTTTTGTTCGGCAGTGCCACACTCACCACACCCTCTTTTCATTTTATTTTATTTTATCCACCAGAGGCGCATCGCCACTGGAGGCTGTTGCGCACTACAGGGGCCGCATAATTTTCCCTTGTATTTATGGGAGTTTGTGAGAAGAATGCTTGAGAGGGCGGCGGGCTGCCCAAATAAATTCATATCTCGCGCAAACGAAGATATCTCTCCACAACTTTTTCCTCTTCTATCGCACTGTCTTTTGGGAGACCGCGATTGAGGCAGTCAGGGAGCCGACAGCTGTAAGACGAAATTATTATTATTTATTTTTTTTGCCTTCCCACCCACTTTGTGATCCCCACCTTGTGGGTGGAGGAGCCCAAAGGCCTGCCGCCTCGCAGGGGATAAGTGTTTCTAATTCTAACTGTGCGCAGCAGCCCACGGCAGTGATTGACAGAATGTGTATATATTTTGGGGAAAACATTACGGCGAGCTCATTGCCTCTCCATTTACCGCTTTTTTTTCCTGTCCTTTTTGGATGATTTCAGAATCCGGCCAGCGGCCTAGAAGATTATTCAGTGTTGTTTCCCTCTCGGTCTCTCTCTTCTTTGCTTTTCTTTCTGTCTTTGAACTTCCTGTGTGTGCATGCAAAAAACGCACAGCGCAGCATTCAATGTGATATTCTCCCAATGGAGGCGAAAGCCGTTTCTGCTCCCACCAAACCACGACGCCGTCCTCGCAGCTCCCCGCGACAGTGCGGGTGGACGGCAACACGGCGCAGTTCAATTGCCCCCAGCTCCTGAGGGATGCCGGATTCGCGGTTGCTGGGGCCCTGTTTGACGTCGATGTGGCGTTGGACGGGCCGGACGCAAGTACACTCTTCCGAAAATTGTGTGCCACTGCCGCCCCCAACTTTACTCAGGAACGCAAGAACATGGTGGCCCTCAGCTACGGCGTTCGTTTGTCACCAAGGCGACAACTCATGTACGGCTCTGCAGCTGGAGAAGTATATGCTGCTTGCGTCATCACTGAATTTATTCGGCTGGGCGCCAAAAAGGGCATTTTTGCCCTCTCGTGCTACGCCATTGGGTCAACAGAGCACCGCGCAGACCTTCTTGACGCCGACAACGAGCTCGGAGTTATTGTGGGCTCCCTGAAGGAGGGACCTCGTGTGCGAATGGTGGCACGAATTTGTGTCTCATTGGCCGGCGAAGTTCGAGCGGCGATGGACACTATTGTCAAAAACTATGAGAAATACTTTTTCCCCGTGCTGTGTGAAAAGCAGCCAATGCCTGAGCTGGAGGCAATGCCTTCTTATTTGCCCGACACCGTCGTTTTTCAGCTTTACCACGATGATGGTGAGGCGGAGTTTGCAGATTACATGGATGCAAACTCCCTGACATTTGTCGCCTTGGGAGATGCCGAACGGCTCGTCTTGTGTGGCATTGATGCCACCGCGCAGCTACACCACGAAGGGGCCCAACGAGCACTGGTGTCGGCAGCAGGAATTGTCTCCGGCATTCGCCGCCGTCGTCTGTGCATTCCCTTCGGCATGTCAGAACTCAGTCAGTTGTTGCGCCGAGCGTACAACACGGAAAAGGCAACCGCAACAATAGCCTCACTGGTTCTACCGAGACGGTTTTATTGGCTCACGCCTTTTTGGATGCCGTGTGGGCGGAGGAATCGTTCCATTGTCTCGACCGGAATTGAATCCGCCACAAGGGATCTTGCCGTTGACAAGTGGCGTCTTGATCAGGACATCATGAAGTTGCTGGATGAACTCATGACTGCCCGGGCCGTGTACGACTACAGGCATTTTGGCTATGAATCCAACAGGCCCATTTCAGGCATGGAGGAGGAAGCGATGAAGCGCGTCAACGCCATTGAGAGCAACCGTGAGGAGGCGCGGGAACGGCAGCTGAGTGTGTTTTGCGAGCGCACCAAGCATGAGGCGGAGAAGATGATCAAAGAGCTTGAGCGGAGAGGTGGGGCCACGTTGGACGAACTTGAGAGGACTCTGGAGGCGAAAAAGCGGGAGAGCAGTGCCCTGCAGGCTGACCGCGAAAGCCGCATTTGGGAGTACGAGCAGACGTTGGAGAAGATCCGAAAGAAGAAACAGGACGAGGAGAGTGCCTCGGAGAGGTTGCGGCAGGCGATGCAGCAGCCGGAGCAAGAACTCGGCCTACGGCAGAGCGCCATTGAGACGAAGGAGCAGCAGCTCGAGATGGTTCAACTTGACAGGGCGAGGGGGCGAGAGACCGTCATGCGGGAGCGGCATTCTATTGAGGCGGTGTGAAAGACCGTCCGGGAGGAGCGGTGTCGCCAGCGAAGGCAGTGGATCCATCAGATTAAGGAAATGAATGCAAAATTCCCGGAAGAGGTGCGTCCCTTGGCCGAGGAGCGGAAGAAGAAGCGTGAGCAGGCGACAGCCAAGGAGGACGCCGCCGAGAGGGCTCTTGCAGCCGACGTCAAAATGATCGAGGGGTATTTGCCGAAGCTCATTTCCCTTGAGGACATTCCTGTTAGTCCGGAGGAGACGGACATCATTCGACGCCAGTTTGACGAGGTCTTCGCGCAAGAGGAGCAGACATACTTGGCCAGCGCTGAAGAGGAAAAGGCCCGCGAGGAGAGGCTGGGACGAGGGCTCGAGGTGTATCGACAGCGTATGCTTGATGACTACGTGGCAAAGAAAAATGGAAAACTGCATGATGCCGAGGCAACGGAACACCACCTCAATTCTGTTGTGGATCAGGTGCTGAATTACTTACGCAACGGGGTCCGCATAACAAAGATACCGAGCAAGGGCAATGCTTGCAGACGCCTATATTTTCTCTTGGAGGACTGCAAACGTATTCATTCCTGTGATCTGGACCATCAGGGATTCCCGTTAAATCGCAAACGGCCTCCAGTCACCATGTGGATACGTGACATCGAAAAAGTTCTCATCGGCCTGTCTACAACCTCATTTGTGAACTACAGCGGCGAGGCACAGCTGGCAAAGACACGCCAGGAGGCAGTTTCTGACAATGGGACGCACCGCCATGATGCCACGCAAAACATCATTCCGTCCAGCCTTGGAGCAAACAACCACCGCGCATTTGCACTTTTGCTTCGCGGTGGGGAATCATTGGAGGTGGTTTGTGAGACTGACAGCGATTGCGAGGCTTGGCTTGTTGCTCTCAAGCGTCCACTGCATTTGAGGACTCCTGCGGAAAGACTTCTTGAGGAGCGACGGGGTACGTGAAGAGACGCACGTGCGCAGCCGAGCGATAATGACGTGGAAATGCGGTGGGGCGGCCACTTGACACCCGCAATATGCGAGGATTTGTTTCTTTGGCCCCCGATGCAGCGACTCGTTGCGGCGAGGATCACATTCCGCCAGCCCTCTTCCTTCGGGTGAAACAGGAGCTGGCGGAAAAGTCTCAAAGGAGCACAATAACCGCATATGAGGTCCGGGCTTGCTCGGGCCTGAATCTCTTTTGCTCTGGCCGAATTTACGACTACTTGTGCGAAAAGCGTGTCGTTCCGCCTCCGCACTAATGCCGTGGGATCTTTTATTGTTTTTCTCTATTTTTTTCCCCATGGCTATTTGTGGTTTTCTTGTGTGCTCTTTTGGATGTATTGAGGCGGCTGGTTGGAGAGAGGCTAACTGCCGCACAATTTTGTGTGAAAAGGACTTTTGAACCCCACGTGTTTGGGTCATTAGCGAGTGAAGGGAAGAAAAAAGGAAATGATGGTCACCACCAGTACTACTACTGCTGCTGTTTTTTTCCTTTTCTTTGCTGCCGCTTTTAAGTGGGCTATCCATCATTTCTTGTGGGTGTTCCACACTCTTCTTCTTTTTTCCTCTGTTTCTGGATGCGTTTTTTTTTTTTTTTTTTTAGCACCGCCGTGTGGG
>NW_001849538.1:259729-271607 GCF_000209065.1 Trypanosoma cruzi
AAAATGTGCAAATTGCACTCTTTTTCTGTTGTGTGGGGGATTACCGTGATGCATCGCTGTTGTGGCGTCTACGATTTGGGGTTCTTGCGTGTGGCTGTTAATGCACCGAATAATCCTCCCACTTTTGTTTGTGTGTGTTTCTGTGTGTCAGCGTTTATGTGCCCACGTCCTCTTGCAGAGTGTGTGCGGTGACGGCGGTGCCACACGGGTGCGGGACCGTAGCGAGCGGAATGCATGAGCAAACCCTCCGTGCGCACCACGTTGTTGTTGTTTGCTCTCACCAACACTGTGCTGGGTGGATGAAATCCACTCGCCGTCGTTGCGGTGGTCCTCGTGCATGTGGTTTTTATCGAATACTATGTGGATGACTCTCTTGCTGTGGATGAGTCTCTTGTTGTGGCTTTGATTCATGACTGTGCCTATTGTCTTTCTTTTTCTCATTCCCCTTTTTTGTTTGGTGGCCATTGTTTAGATCTAACTCGATCCAACCAGGAAATCAAAGGGAAACAATGCCTGGAAATCAAGCGTCTGCCGTGCCGCAGGGAGATCGTCAGAGGAGAGCGAGGCCGGAGTCTGAGGATGTCACGGATCAACCCGCTGCGACACAAATAAGAGTGGAGGAGGCGCGGCGACCACAGTGGACCATTAGCAGCACCGTAGAGGACATCCTGCTGGAGGGAAGCACTAACAGGACCGAAATGAAGCTGAATGATTTCCTCCGGAGCAACTTGGGCGAGGAGTGGGTTGTGGAAAGAAATGGGAACGTCACGATGGGGAATTTTGTTCAGAATCCCGAGACGTTTATCAAAAAGAAAGGGTTATTACACACAATAAAGGCATCGCCGTCATACCCAGAGCTGGAAAGAGAGCTGGAGGAAAGGAAAATACTATTGGAGGCTATTTATAAGCTTCATCACGAGGGTGTGTTCTCTCTCGAGCAATGGAGGGACTATGAAGGAAAGGACACAGTCACTCCACTTGCAAGGAGAAATCTAAACAGAGTACTCACTCAATTACTGAGAGAAGAAAGCCGTGAGGCGGAAGAAAGGGCAGTGCGGGAGGGACATGTAGGATTTGCCCTAACTACTACGATCAGGGATGTGCTATTTAGAGGAAGAGTTCGCGTCAAGGACATGAAGCTGAATGATTTTCTTATGATGGAATTGGAAGGCAGAGGCATTTTGCGCGCCAATCGGAATGTCTTACTGAGGGTTTTTTTCAGTGATCCCACGAGTCATATCCGCGATGCGGGAGTATTGAACGAAATACGGGCATCAGGTGCTTATTTGAGGATGGAGATGGCTGTACGGGAGGAAATGGGTTTGGAAGAAGTTGCACGCAGTCTTTGCGAGAATGGTGTGTTCTCTCTCGAGCAATGGAGGGACTATGAAGGAAAGGATACGGTCACTCCACTTGCAAGGAGAAATCTAAACAGAGTACTCACTCAATTACTGAGAGAAGAAAGGCGGGAGGCAGAAGAAAGGGCAGTGCGGGAGGGACATGTAGGATTTGCCCTAACTACTACGATCAGGGATGTGCTATTTAGAGGAAGAGTTCGCGTCATGGACGTAAAGCTGAATGATTTTCTTATGATGGAATTGGAAGGCAGAGGCATTTTGCGCGCCAATCGGAATGTCTTACTGAGGGTTTTTTTCAGTGATCCCACGAGTCATATCCGCGATGCGGGAGTATTGAACGAAATACGGGCATCAGGTGCTTATTTGAGGATGGAGATGGCTGTACGGGAGGAAATGGGTTTGGAAGAAGTTGCACGCAGTCTTTGCGAGAATGGTGTGTTCTCTCTCGAGCAATGGAGGGACTATGAAGGAAAGGATACGGTCACTCCACTTGCAAGGAGAAATCTAAACAGAGTACTCACTCAATTACTGAGAGAAGAAAGGCGGGAGGCAGAAGAAAGGGCAGTGCGGGAGGGACATGTAGGATTTGCCCTAACTACTACGATCAGGGATGTGCTATTTAGAGGAAGAGTTCGCGTCAAGGACATGAAGCTGAATGATTTTCTTATGATGGAATTGGAAGGCAGAGGCATTTTGCGCGCCAATCGGAATGTCTTACTGAGGGTTTTTTTCAGTGATCCCACGAGTCATATCCGCGATGCGGGAGTATTGGGCGAAATACAGACAACAGGTGCTTATGCGGAGATGGAGATGGCTGTACGGGAGGAAATGGGTTTGGAAGAAGTTGTACGCAGGCTTAGCGAGAATGGTGTCAACAGTCTAGCAGCGTGGTCATTAGCTGCTGAGGAGGTAAAAGCATGTGTTCGCGACGACACTAAAATCTCATTGAATGCAGCCCTTGAGGAGGTGAGGAACCCAACGACGTCGAGCGCACCGATATACCTGGAGGGAGAGTACGAGTCTGTGTACAATGCGAGGTGGCATCATGTCGTGGAAGTTCCTGACGGCGGGGGGACGGTAATGAAGGTGGAGGAGGGGAAACCAGAACAGCAATGGACTTACAAGGCAGCTGGCAGAACTTTCGAAAAGGATGACGGTGCACAGCAATCCGGTGCACCACGTCTCAGGCTGATGGTGCTTACCTCGGACAAGGGATGGCCGTACTCGTGGAAATGGAAGGAGAAGGAATCCATTCATGACTGCTATGTGAACTGTGAGGTGGAGCGAGTGTGGCAGATCGTCAAAAAGGATCTAAGCGAATTCCTCAGCCCTGACGATGAGCCCGGCTTTGTGCCTGGGCGACGTGTGCTGATTGGGACGCCCGGGATTGGGAAATCGATGAATGCCGGCTCGTACCTCCTTTACCAGCTGCTGCACTACGATGCCGAGCAACTCCCAATGGTTGCGTACTTTATTGCGGATCGAACTTTTCTGTTTGACAAGACCACCCAAGTGGCGTCAGTGTACAAGGGTGACGACAGTATTTTCCGTATTGTGAGCAGTTTCTCTGGGCGTGGGGTGAAAGGGTATGTTATTTACGATGTGGCAGTGAAGGGTAAGCAACCGCAAATTGCTTTGCCTTGCGAGGGTTGGGGTATGATTCTGCTGACATCACCAAACATAAAAAACTTCGAATGGTGGGCGAGTCGCAGGTACGCGGCGCGAATCGTAATTAATTGTCCTGAAGAGAGCGATGTGAGGGCAATATGTGCATGGATGAAGCACAATCGGTCCCCGCAGGAACAAGCGGAATACTGGAAGGAGGTCAAAGAACAAATGGAAAAAGTGGGACCGATTCTCCGCTTCATACTTAATAAAACGGCATATAATGACCGCTTCTCCGAAGGTGAATCTGCCGTGAATAAGATCACCGCTTCGAAAGCCGAGCATTACGCTAATATTGGAGAGCTTAATGCGTTTAATGACAGTGAAGTGTCTCACAAGCTTGTGAAGGTTGTCCGAGTACGACGAGACAACATTGAATGGCCTTTGAATGTACCGATATCTCACCATTTTGAAAGTAAAATATTCTCCAAGTTGGAAAGTGAAATGAGGCAGTTCGATTTTATTTTTCTTGTGCTGAGTATATGGGATTATGTCATACCTTATCTTCTTGAAAAGTGTGCCGTATCCGCATTTTTGAATGAGGATTTCTTGCGTGCGATAAGACTTAAAATCAATGAACTGAAGCTAACAGGCCGACCTGAGCCACAAGAATGTGCGCTGTTAAGGTATTCGAACAAAACATTAACCAGGAAAGAGGAGCCACCAGAGAACCCTTCTAATCGGATTGCCATAGAGTACTGGGTGCTGTATCGACCGGCGGCCAAAAACTTTCCGCTGTTGGACGGCTTTTTCTTTGTGGACTCAAACCCGAAGATAATGGTTGGGCTGCAGATCACTACGGCAAGTGAGCACCACACCCTAACCAGTACTGTGAAGTTGTTCACTGAACAGCTGGCGGCATATTTTAATGATTGGGAGGAATTATCCCGAGACATGTCGTGGGAAATTGTTTATGTGCAGCACAAAGACAACAAGCCGCTAACTGACTGGCAGAGATGTGGTCCCGCCAATCCCAATAATGAAACCAACGCTGAAAAAGAAATTGCGGAGTTTTGGAAGAAAAAGGTGTATCAGTACCGAGTAGGAGTATCAGCCGATGACATCAAACAAAGAGTTTCCAGCGTGGAAAACGACCAACAAGGTACAAGCACAAATTAGGGAATTAAAGCGGCGTTTTGTTTTTTTAGTGAAATTTAGGAGCTTGTGAAAAGAATGATCGCGGGGTAGCTGGCTAACTTAATTAATGTATGTGTATATCCTGATAAATGAATGCATTCTTTATGATACTTTCTACCGTATGAATCTTTTGGGAAGAACGCGACTTTGTAGGGGCAGGGAGCCGATAGAGGCCAGATAATTTTTATTTTATTTTGCCATCCCACCCACCCCCTTGATTCCCACCACGCGGCGGGGTCTAGTGGTTGGAGGACCCCAAAGGCCTGCCGCTTCGCAGGGGATAAGTGTTTCTATTTGTAACTGTGCGCAGCAGTCCACGGCAGTGATTGACAGAATGTGTATATACTTTGGGGAAAACATTACGGCGAGCTCATTGCCTCTCCATTTACCGCCTTTTTTTCCTTGTCCTTTTTGGATAATTTCAGAATTCGGCCAGAGGCTGAGACGAATATTTTTTCATAGAATGGTTGTGGTCAACAGTGTCGCACCACTGCATTCTTTTTTCATTTTATTTTATTTTTTACTTCTGTGAAGGCTCCGTCGCCCCTGGAGGCCTTTGCGGGATGTGGGGGCCGCACAATTTCCCTTTATTTTTATGGGAGTTTGTGAGAAGAATGCCTGCGAGGATGGCTGGCTGCCCAAACAAATTTATATATCGATGCAGCGGAGATACCTCTGCGGGATTTCTTTCTCTTTTATCGTACGGTCTTTTGGAGGACCGCGATTGAGGGAGTCAGGGAGCCGGCAGCTGTGCGACGAAATTGCTTTTTTCTTATCTTTTCTTTATTTTTTGTTTCTTGTTTCACAGCCGTACCGGATTCCTGCATGTTGATGTCAAGTTATGGCAGTGGTTTTTTTACACGGCGACGGAGTGCAACGACATCGGTGCCCGTATGTTGGACTTGGTACGCCAGCATGGTGATGCCCAGGTGCAGCTTACCTTCATTGCTGAACACGGGCCGTTGGATGCGGTGGTAACCGTCGCTGCAACCATGACATGTTTGCGATTGATTTCAGCAAAGATCGCCAAGCAATTGGAGGGCTCGGCCGTTGCGGGACACTTTTCGAATCGTTGGGCGTTTCAAGTACCAAATTTCGATGCTCAAGTACTCCTGCCCATCGTGTGGGGGCGGCCCGGGAGTTGGGGGGCAAGCAAGGGCTCGTCATTGCGGAAAGGCAGATATTAAACTCGGACTACACCCACGCCGTTGCGGACGTACGGAATTGGACTGCTCAGATTTACTTTCAGACGGAAGAGGCGCTCAACTACTGCTCGGCACGTGAAACTAACATTTCGGTGGCTGGTGGTCTTTTTGCGTAAGGCGGAGACGCTGTGTCAACAAGAGGCGCCCACCTCTCGGAGAGGGCCGCCAGATGGCCCCCACGCATGCACGGCGATGGCACAAATACACAGTCAAATCAATCGCATCGTTTGATGGCCTGGGGCGTGTCAGCATCCGCGTTTCCCCAACCAATCTCGCGGGGGAGAGACGGCGGATCAACACACAGAATTCTCAGAGCAATTCGGGAAACTACATTTTTCTTTTTTGTTGCCGTTGCCTCCCCATCGTCCCCTTGGAAGAGGATTCCGGTTCAGAAGGTCAGGTGCTGCATTTTCTTGCACTGGACGTCACCACCTGGGCTCCGCGTGCATGGAATGAGGGCATCTCCGAAGTCGTCGTTAATCTCCGGAGCGCATACAGTTATAAGTATTGGCACCAGGCGGACGCTCAGTTTCAGGCAGTCTTTGACGGTTTGGTATCGTGCAGGCGCGCGTTGGAGACAGAACGGGATCCTGCCGATCGTTTCATTGATTTGTTGAGTGCCGTACTGCAGACCTTCCAGTTGCATATCACGATGACTACTGAGTCCAGCGTCCCGATTTCCGAACTGCGCGCCCGTCTACGTACGCAACAGCAACGATCGTTGCGATGCCGATTGTGTCGTATTTGTGGACGCGACGCATTCACGTGCAACGTACGCAGCACGACCAGAGGAAATTGCTTGCAGCGCAGACGGCCTTCAAAAACGGCAGAGGGGCCGCCGCACGCCGCTTATGGGAGCGGAAGACGGCAGCCCCATTCATTCCACCACCTCCCACCAATTCCCACAGGCGTCGCACCGCGCCGCCGATGTCCCGCGCGATGTTTTGAATTGCCCGACACAATCGTCGAAAAGGGCAGTGGAACTTATCCGCCAACGACGCTCGACTGTGTTACGAGCCACCGACGTCTCCGCTTTGGGCCAGCTGCGTGAGGAGGGCGAACGAGGTGGCTCGAGAAATGTGGACGCCGTCAACGTGGGAGCAGAGAATGTCTCTAGCTGGGCAATTTACGACCTTTTTGCCGCACGCACGAACAGCCGATGAACGCGGAGAGCCGTGCGGCCTTTTTGATGGCACTGTTAGACGTGGCGCCATCGACCTGACCGCAGCACGCCAGGAATCTGCGGTCCATGTTGCAAATGAATCGAACCCCGCTGGGCATGGCGATTTTGAGGGTTAAAAAAGTTGCGGCGCGATCGGAGACGAAGCAGGCGCGCCCCGTGACAGAGGAAGAGATGAATCAAGTTATCCGCAGCCGGACCGATTGGAGGGAACGTGTTGTTTTCCGACTTGCGTGGATAACGGCGAGTCGTTGGTCCGAGATTGCGGTCTTCACTCCCAACAATTTTAAACTGGAGGCGGATGGGAGCTTAGTTTTTGGATTGGTCCGTGGCGCCGAGACGGCGAGGGTGGATCCCCACTGCTTCTTGCGGTTCGTCAGGATACGAGGGCAGGACGCGTTCGACATTATAACGTTATGCGGGACACTTCAAGAAAACGAAATGCTCACGAATCTGACGGCTGCCCAAGTCGAACGAGCTTTGGCTTCTTGAATGCCACGGCTCATTCCATAAAGCGCTGTGCGTTGCGGCACGCTGCTCAAATCGTGGATACATACAATTTGGACCCACACGTGATCTTGCAGCTGGCGAAGCACGTCGACCCGTTCGACCTTCCCCAGAACACAGTTCGATGTTCCGGGAACTAAACCACAATGCTGACCCAGGTGTTTTGGCTGGTCGCATTGATTTGAAGGGAGAAGCTGCGGAAGGGCAGGAACCCTGGTTGAAAGCAGAGGTGCGTTTTTCCTCTGATTTTCATCACAATCATGCTGCTACCATTACAAGACGCGCGACAAGGACGCGTCGGGCGGTCCCATTTTCCTCCGTCCTCCTTCACATCGGGTGGAAGCTCACGGAGGACTCCAGTCTATGACGCGCGATTATTGAAGGAAGCAGGAATAATCGGGGACGCTTCGTCTGCAACAAAAGGCGGATGGATAGCGCCTTTTTGTTTGTGGAGGAGAGAACCGCCGGTTTGCGACGCCGATTATCCGCACATAACCAGGGGATTGTGCAGGAGAAATCCCCGGCGGAAGGTTCCGCCGTCAGCGGTTGGTTTGGGCGAGCGATTGCGACACATCATCGAGAATATAATCGTTAGCGAATCATCAATCCCACGGAAAAGGCATCGGCCGCCAACATCACGGATGCATCGCTCCATGGAAGCGGAGCTGTTTTCATTCCAGGCTCTGGCGACGTAAAAATTGCCGGAAGGGAGCGGGAGAGGAAGTGTTTTCTTATCATGCAGGCCGAGACACGCGTGGCATGCTTAGCCTTATCGGCCTTTCCCGCCATCTTGCTATTCACCATGGACATTTGGGTGGACAACACTTCGCTGCAAGGAGCGGCGAATAAATGCAGCTCAGAAACACACGCCATGACGTGGTAGCTGCAACGAATATATGAGTTTTTGGACTCTCGCGGAATACAGGCATCCTTTGCTTACGCACGGTCAGCAGACAACCCCGCAGACGGCATAACGCGCGGTCGTGTTTTACACTTCAGGACTTGGCGAAAGGGGTGGAACTTGCGAAGCGGAGCGGCGGGATCTTGTGTTCGGAGGACCCCAAAGCCTGCCACTTCGTAGGTAATAATATTTTTGATCCTACCTGAGTTCAAAAGGTCAATTGAACGGCCAAAAGAATATATATGTTTAATCGGAGGAAAACAATACGGCGAACTCATTGCCTCTCCTTTTCCCCTTCTTGTTTGGTTTCTTGAGATGATTTCAGGATCCGGTCAGTGGCCCAGAAGATTATTCAGTGTTGTTTCCCTCTCCTCTTTTCTTTTCTTTCTGTCTTTGGCTCTTTTTTCTGTGCATGCAACAAACGCACAGCGCAGCATTCAATGTGATATTCTCCCAATGGAGGCGAAAGCCGTTTCTGCTCCCACCAAACCACGACGCCGTCCTCGCAGCTCCCCGCGACAATGCGGGTGGACGGCAACACGGCGCAGTTCAATTGCCCCCAGCCCCTGAGGGATGCCGGATTTGCGGTTGCTGAGGCCTTGTTTGACGTCGATGTGGCGTTGGACGGGCCGGACGCGAGTACACTCTTCCGAAAATTGTGTGCCACTGCCGCCCCCAACTTTACTCAGGAACGCCAGAACATGGTGGCCTTCAGCTACGGCGTGTGCTCATCACCAAAGCGACAGCTCATTTACGGCTCTGCAGCTGGAGAAGGATATGCTGCTTGAGTTATCACTGAATTTATTCGGCTGGGCGCCAAAAAGGGCATTTTTGCCCTCTCGTGCTACGCCATTGGGTCAACAGAGCACCGCGCAGACCTTCTTGACGCCGACAACGAGCTCGGCGTTATTGTGGGCTCCGTAAAGGAGGGACCTCGTGTGCGAATGGTGGCACGAATTTGTGTCTCATTGGCCGGCGAAGTTCGAGCGGCGATGGACACTATTGTCAAAAACTATGAGAAATACTTTTTCCCCGTGCTGTGTGAAAAGCAGCCAATGCCTGAGCTGGAGGCAATGCCTTCTTATTTGCCCGACACCGTCGTTTTTCAGCTTTACCACGATGATGGTGAGGCGGAGTTTGCAGATTACATGGATGCAAACTCCCTGACATTTGTCGCCTTGGGAGATGCCGAACGGCTCGTCTTGTGTGGCATTGATGCCACCGCGCGGCCGCACCACGAAGGGGGCCCAACGAGCACTGGTGTCGGCAGCAGGAATTGTCTCCGGCATTCGCCGCCGTCGTCTGTGCATTCCCTTCGGCATGTCAGAACTCAGTCAGTTGTTGCGCCGAGCGTACAACACGGAAAAAGGCAACCGCAACAATAGCCTCAATGGTTCTACCGAGTCGGTTTTATTGGCTCACGCCTTTTCGGATGCCGTGTGGGCGGAGGAATCGTTCCATTGTCTCGACCGGAATCGGATCCACCACAAGGGATCTTGCCGTTGACAAGTGGCGTCTTGATCAGGACATCATGAAGTTGCGGGATGAACTCATGACTGCCCGGGCCGTGTACGACTACAGGCATAGTGGCTATGAATCCAACACGTCCATTTCAGGCATAAAGGGGTAAGGGATGAAGCGCGTCAACGCCATTGAGAGCAACCGTGAGGAGGCGCGGAAATGGCAGCTGAGTGTGTTTTGCGGGCGCTCCAAGCATGAGGCGGAAAAGATGATCAAAGAGCTTGAGCGGAGAGATGGGGCCACGTTGGATGAAATTAAGAGGGCTCTGGAGGCGAAAAAGCGGGAGAGCAGTGCTCTGCAGGCCGACCGCGAAAGCCGCAATTGGGAGTGCGAGCATACGGTGGAGAAGATCCGAACGAGGAAACAGGACGAGGAGAGTGCCTCGGAGAGGTTGCGGCAGGCGATGCAGCAGCCGGAGCAAGAACTCGGCCTACGGCAGAGCGCCATTGAGACGAAGGAGCAGCAGCTCGAGATGGTTCAACTTGACAGGGCGAGGGGGCGAGAGACCGTCATGCGGGAGCGGCATTCTATTGAGGCGGTGTGAAAGACCGTCCGGGAGGAGCGGTGTCGCCAGCGAAGGCAGTGGATCCATCAGATTAAGGAAATGAATGCAAAATTCCCGGAAGAGGTGCGTCCCTTGGCCGAGGAGCGGAAGAAGAAGCGTGAGCAGGCGACAGCCAAGGAGGACGCCGCCGAGAGGGCTCTTGCAGCCGACGTCAAAATGATCGAGGGGTATTTGCCGAAGCTCATTTCCCTTGAGGACATTCCTGTTAGTCCGGAGGAGACGGACATCATTCGACGCCAGTTTGACGAGGTCTTCGCGCAAGAGGAGCAGACATACTTGGCCAGCGCTGAAGAGGAAAAGGCCCGCGAGGAGAGGCTGGGACGAGGGCTCGAGGTGTATCGACAGCGTATGCTTGATGACTACGTGGCAAAGAAAAATGGAAAACTGCATGATGCCGAGGCAACGGAACACCACCTCAATTCTGTTGTGGATCAGGTGCTGAATTACTTACGCAACGGGGTCCGCATAACAAAGATACCGAGCAAGGGCAATGCTTGCAGACGCCTATATTTTCTCTTGGAGGACTGCAAACGTATTCATTCCTGTGATCTGGACCATCAGGGATTCCCGTTAAATCGCAAACGGCCTCCAGTCACCATGTGGATACGTGACATCGAAAAAGTTCTCATCGGCCTGTCCACAACCTCATTTGTGAACTACAGCGGCGAGGCACAGCTGGCAAAGACACGCCAGGAGGCAGTTTCTGACAATGGGACGCACCGCCATGATCTTACGCAAAACACCACTTTGTTCAGCCTTGGAACAAACAACCACCGCGCATTCGCACTTTTGCTTCGCGGTGGGAAATCACTGGAGGTGGTTTGTGAGGCTGGCAGCGATTGCGAGGCCTGGCTTGTTGCTCTCAAGCGTCCACTGCATTTGAGGACTCCTGCGGAAAGGCTTCTTGAGGAACGACGGGGTACGTGAAGAGACGCACGTGTGCAGCCGAGCGATAGTGACGTGGAAATGCGGTGGTGTGGCCCACTTGACATCCGCAATATGCGAGGATTTGTTTCTTTGGCCCCCGATGCAGCAACTCTTTGCGGCGAGGATCACATTCCGCCAGCCCTCTTCCTTCGGGTGAAACAGGAGCTGGCGGAAAAGTCTCAAAGGAGCACAATAACCGCATATGAGGTCCGGGCTTGCTCGGGCCTGAATCTCTTTTGCTCTGGCCGAATTTACGACTACTTGTGCGAAAAGCGTGTCGTTCCGCCTCCGCACTAATGCCGTGGGATCTTTTATTGTTTTTCTCTATTTTTTTCCCCATGGCTATTTGTGGTTTTCTTGTGTGCTCTTTTGGATGTATTGAGGCGGCTGGTTGGAGAGAGGCTAACTGCCGCACAATTTTGTGTGAAAAGGACTTTTGAACCCCACGTGTTTGGGTCATTAGCGAGTGAAGGGAAGAAAAAAGGAAATGATGGTCACCACCAGTACTACTACTGCTGCTGTTTTTTTCCTTTTCTTTGCTGCCGCTTTTAAGTGGGCTATCCATCATTTCTTGTGGGTGTTCCACACTCTTCTTCTTTTTTCCTCTGTTTCTGGATGCGTTTTTTTTTTTTTTTTTAGCACCGCCGTTGTGGGGCCGTTGCTTTGCCAACATGCATACGCGGGTGGTGCTCCTTCCCATAGATGTGCCGTGAAAAATATTAATATATTTTCAAATGCGCCGTGTGCTTCTCTATGTGCGTGTAATGTGGGGCTTAGGCCTCACCCAGGCAGGGGCAATGACTCCTTTGCACCATTGCGAGGCGGCCGGCGGTGCGGTGCACTAGCACAACAAACTGTGCGCTCCACAACATACAGAGTATTCGCTACTGTGGGAATCGAACACTTATTTTT
>NW_001849538.1:271707-273458 GCF_000209065.1 Trypanosoma cruzi
TTTTTGCTGCGGATATGCAGAGGGGTGATGTGGGGTGGAATTATTGTTGAAGGCAGCACGGACGCCGCAAAGCCTTTATGGGAGGGATGAGTGCTGTTATTCCGTGCTTCCTTGCCTGCGTTGTCGCACTCATGCTGTGTGTGCGGATGGCCACAGTAGTGGAGCTGAATACGGTTCAATGTGTGTTGCTCACGGGGACTGCGCGACACATGTTTTTTGTTGGGTTTCCCAAAGGAGGGGCGCATCGCCGTTGCGTGCTTCCCGCGGCAGTCCATTACCCTGCGACTGTGCGTGCCGCCGTCCGCTGCGCCACTGCAAGCCTTTGCCTTTGTGAGAAATGGGGAGCGTGACTGCTGTGGCGGTGGTCGAATGCTCCCGAGTTGGTGCTTTTGGTGATTTCACTTAGAGTGCCGAGCAGCGAGGGGCTGCACACGCCCAGGAGGTGGGAGTGTGTGCTGCAACCGCACTTGCGATTTGTATTTGGGATGTTACATGTTTCTTTGTTATTTTTATTTTTGGTGATATGCGGGGCAGCGATGTGTTGGCGTGTGCGGGCTGCTCATGGCTGCCGGTGTTGTCTTTCCTGCTGTTCTCCCGCTCAACTCCTTTGCGTGCGACGGAACAAACGTTCTTACGGACGTGTGGTGGGGCCGCGTTCTTGTTTGGAAAAAAAGCCTTTCGCAGGCATAATGATACTGCCGTCCGTGCCACACGAGGCAGCGGGGAGTTTCCTGGGATTTATTGGCGGGGTGGCGCCGCACCCATGCCGTGTGGTAGGTTTGTATTCTGCAATGCACGGTGATGGGGATGTGCGGTGACAACTTCCTCCAGTGAAGCGACACGAGCAGCACGGGGAGCTGAACGGAGGAGTGATGGCTGCGTGCTTCCAAGTGATACGTGAATGGCGAATGCAACATGAAAGGCAGCGTCACGGCACTCTTTTGCGACACGCGCATTGCAGATATTTTCCATAAAGCATGCAAATTGCACTCTTTTCTGTTGTGTGGGGGATTACCGTGATGCATCGCTGTTGTGGCGTGTATGATTTGTGCTTCTTGCGTGTGGCTGTTAATGCACCGAATAATCCTCCCACTTTTGTTTGTGTGTGTTTCTGTGTGTCAGCGTTTATGTGCCCACGTCCTCTTGCAGAGTGTGTGCGGTGACGGCGGTGCCACACGGGTGCGGGACCGTGGCGAGCGGAATGCATGAGCAAACCCTCCGCGCTCACCACGTTGTTATTATTGTTGGCTCTAACCAACACTGTGCTGGGTGGATGAAATCCACATATCGTTGCGGTGGTCCTCGTGCATGTGGTTTTTATCGAATACTGTGTGGATGACTCTCTTGCTGTGGATGAGTCTCTTGTTTTGGCTGCCAGTCATGACTGTGCCTATTGTCTTTCTTTTTTTCATCCCCCTTTTTTGTTTGGTGGCCATTGTTTAGATCCGACTCAATCCAACCAGAAAGACGAGGAGAAACGATGCCTGCTGGAAGGCCGGAGAGTGTACAAGGCGGCAATGTGGAGAGTCGAGTGCCCACTGTGCCGCAAGGGGATTGTCGGAAGAGAACGAGGTCGGACTTCCATACTGACACCGATCAACCCGCTGCGACTTGCAGAGGAGTGGGGAAAAGGCAGCAAACAAATTGGACACTTTTGAGCCAAGTGGAGGATGTACTGCTGGAGGGAAAGGATCGCATCACCAGCATAAGGCTGAATGAATTCCTTCGTATTTTTCTTGGCGGCAGGGGCG
>NW_001849538.1:273558-275251 GCF_000209065.1 Trypanosoma cruzi
GGCGGAAGGGGCGTCGTGGAAGCAAATCGGAATGTCTTGCTGGAGGAGTTTTTTGGGGACCCTGAGAGAGTTACATTGGCGATGAGAGATTATTGAACGAAACAAAGAAATTATATAATTATGTGAGGATGGAGATTGCTGTAAGGAAGGAAATGAGTTTTTGTGAAGATTTACGCAGTCTTTACAATAAAGGTGTGCACAACCTAATGAAGTGGTCAGAGCTTGCTGCGGAGGTAAAGGCAGGTGTTCATGGCATCACTAGAGATACTTTGGATGCAGCCCTCGTGGATGTGAGGAACCGAACGACGACGAGTGCTCCGATGAAACCGGAGGGATTCTACGAGTCTGTGCACAATGCGAGATGGCATCATGTCGTGGAAGTATCTGGCGGCGAGGGAATGGGAATGGGGGTGCATGAGGGGAAACCACAGCAGTCATGGACGTACATGGCAGTTGGCCAAGCTGTTGAAAAGGATGATGGTGTGCAGCAATCCGGTGCACCACGTCCCAGACTGATGGTGCTCACCTCGGACAAGGGATGGCCGTACTCGTGGGAGGAAGATAAACCCATTGTTGACTGCTATGTGAACTGTGAGGTGGATCGAGTGTGGCAGATCGTCAAGGGCGATGTAACCGAGTGGTTCAGCCCTGGCCCTGGGACCTACTTTACGCCTCATCCGCGTGTCATGATTGGGACGCCCGGGATCGGGAAGTCGGTGGCTGCCGGTTCGTACCTTCTCTACCAGCTGCTGCACTACGATGTGGAGGAGCTCCAAGTGGTTGTCCACTGTTTTGGAATCACGATGTACGTGTTTGACAAGACCGTCAAAATGGTGCCAGTATACATGGGTAATAAAACATCCAAGATTGTTTTGGGTGGTTTGTGGCAGAGTGGGATGAAAGGGTATATTATTTACGATGTGGCAAGGAAAGGAACACCGCCCGAAACAGGTTTTTTACCCCCAACCGGATGGGGCATGATTGTGGTGTCTTCCCCAAAGGCAAGCAACTATGATGAGTGGGAGAAGCAAACAAAAGCTGCGCGAATCATCATGAATTGCCCCGACGAGGTGGATGTGAAGGCGATGTGCGTTTGGATAACGCGAGGTCTGGAACCAGATAAGCAAGCGGGATACTTGGAGATGGTTGAAAAACGCATGGATAAAGTGGGAATGCTTCTTTGCTACACCTTTGATAAGCTATGATCTGGTGGTCGGATTGAGGCTTGCAACAGTAAATTTGATAAGATGACCGCTTTGGATACCAAATATTACCTTACTTTGGGATCTAATAAAATGTGAGATGTTAATAACGTGTCCCACAAGCTTGTGGATACCGTCTGAGTACAAGGAGAGCGCAATGGCGAATTGCCTTTCAATGCACCGATGTCTGCCCACCTCGCGAGTAAAACATTGTGCATGTTGGCAAAGTTAATGCCGCAGGCTGATTTTAACTTATTTGTATCGAGGGTCAGAGATTACTTAATACCAAAAATTTTGCGGAATTACACCGTGTTTGCATTTTTAAATGGGGATTCCATGACTGCAGTAGGAATCAAACTGGAGGGGCTGAGGCCACCAACACGACTTCAGTGACACCGCTGTGCGCCGGAGGTGTGCTCACAGGAGGGCTCCACCGGGCACAATTTTTTCCCGTCTGTGGAACACCGTTACCAGAAGACTGATGTAGAGTG
>NW_001849539.1:0-1702 GCF_000209065.1 Trypanosoma cruzi
AAATGTAAAAATTTTGATTCAACGCAATTCTCATTTATACTCAGAAATAAATAAAAATCAAAACAAGTCAATAAATACAACTTTTCGCAGAAGATCCTCGTGGGACCTCTAAAATTCGTGTGTCTCTTCGCCCTTAAGAAGAAAACATACACATAGATACATACACGTACATATGTCCATGTGTATATGCATCCATGTATTTACTTCGGCCTATTAAACCCCCCCCGAATTTTCATCGGTTATATTCCACCGGAACACTTTACTCGTTGCTCCCACCCACCCACCAGCACTCACCCTTCATTTTCACCGACACGCACCGGCGCTGCGCAAAGTGCCACCAGCGCCCAGTCATCGTTAAGAAGAAAACAATCTGCAACTCCAGTCGTTTTCGCAAGACTACAACATTAACGGAAAGAAATAAAAATAAATAAAAAAACACGTCTCCACGTCGGTAATCGCAGACGGAGACCCAGACATTACTTTTTATATAACGTCTTCCAATAAAAATAAAAATAAAAATACAACAAAAATCAAAATCAAAATCGTTCACAAAAGTCTTCGAATATTTCAAAGCAAAGCGCAGAAAAAATATTTCGTCCCGCTGGAGACAGCAACAACGCCGTTTTAATATCAGTAAAGAGCCGCAAAACCCCAAAGCCCCAGCAGAAGTAACAGCATCCATGACACATTCTCATGCACAAAGCTCACCCCTTCACTTTCCTTCTGCGATGAACTTTCAGAATTGGAGCTGTCGCCTCTGCTTCCTTCCTCCGACGCACTCGCAGAATAAGAGCTGCCATCATCGTATTTTGGGCCTGCCTCGCCGACCATGAGCCATCTTAGATGCTTGGAATTGAGTCTTCGGTTATAGAAACGGGCGTTGAAGAGTGACAAATGGCTGGACTCTGCAACTTCCCCACTCTCCCCGTGGAATTGGATGTGTGAAATACTGTTTGTTTGGAGAAGAGACCCCTTGTAGGTGCCAAAGTAAGCCACCCTCGCGTTAATGTATAAATCCCAATGGCCCGTGTCGTGTCGCAGCACCACCTGACACGGTTTTTCTGGGTCCCACCCTGTTGAAAGTATTTGTCTACCGCCACCATGAATTACAGTCATCCACCTCCCATCATGGGTGTAAAACACACCAAATAGCACAGTCTTGTCCTCGTCATCCATCACCACACGAATCAAAGGAATGGGGGTGCGTTTCTTCGGCCTATCGTGGATGACCGCCATCACCACTAGAGTGAACGTTTTGTGTACGAAATGGTACGGTTGATTCTGTCCACTTCGGGCAACAGGCCACCCCGCCCCTGCTCCGGGTCCTTCAAACGTCACTCCATTGGAGAACCCTCTCACCGTCCCATGAACAGTCGCGTTCACGCAGAGGTACTCGTCCATCCACTCACTCCCAGTTGACAGACCAGACAAATAGCCAACAAGCCCGTCAGTAAGAATGGGACGAATACACATGCCCCTTCTCACCGGGTCGATAGTGGCAGTGGGTCTGCACGTTCTTAGGGCTTCATCCAACTCCTGCCACCTCTTCACCACAGTCTTTATCCGCTCCAGCTGCGTAGTCACGTGCACAGCAACAAGACCGTATGACCCCTCACTCTTATTCTCGTACAGCGAAATCAGATCGCCCCCACTGCTATACAACAGGGGAACTGGCAGCAGCGTCATCAGCTGCATCGGATAT
>NW_001849539.1:1802-5133 GCF_000209065.1 Trypanosoma cruzi
CCACATACGCAGCGGGAACGGGATGCAGAGGCAGGGCGCCCAAACACAGGGGGGGGAGCGCTGTGCGCACACAGACACCAGCAGATGTTTCCAAATAGGACCAGCACGTAGAATCAAAGATGCAAAAAAAAAAAAAAAAAAGGCTCGCACACGGGTAGAGAATGCACACACACACACAGAGAGAGAAAGAGAAAGAGAGGAAGAGAAAAAATTTTGCTTCTGCTACCCCCCCCCCAAAAAAAAAAAAAGCCGATTGTGGGAGAAAGCAATTAAACTACTCTTTGAATAAAAATTTAACCCTCACGTGCTCCCTCGTCTATTGCCATCGCACGAACACCCCCCACCCCTTCTGTTCCATTCCCCTCGGGGAGTTGTGTCCTCTATTTCCTCCGCACAGCCGCAAAAACAACAACAAAAACAAAAAAAAAAACGTTTTCGGTCCCATACAATCAACAAAAAACCCACAAAGAAACAAGTCAGTGAGTGCGCACAAACACACAAAATCGCTGCAATATATATATATATATATATATATATATATATATATATATTGTTGCGGCACACATACAGTTACAAATAAAAACAATACGTACGCTCAGTCACGCAGGGCAACAAGAACAAAAGAGGCATTTTAAATACATCACAAAAAACGCAGCAACAAACAGACATTATTAATAATAATAATAAAGACGCTGTTCATATATATATATATATATATATATGGAATTCACAACCAAACGGGATACGCTGGTCGCCATGGAATAAGGTTGTTCAACAGCCATGAGAGGACAAATATAATAGACACGCCAATCAACACAGGGAATATAACAAAAATGTAACCCCCATCCTTCTGTCCATTTTCGTAAAAAACTGCACTCACTGCCGTTGCCGCACTGGACGGTTGAAACCAACCAAAAATATGACAAACAGGTGCAAGAAAAGCCACGGCAAACACACTAGCCAGTAAATGCCCAAGGGGCTGCTCAAGAGACTGCGTTGCATGAGCAAAAGAAAGGCCAATCAGCGCGGCAAGAAGATGTGAGCCTAACAGTGCCTGTGGTTGCGCCCCGGGTGCAGTTGTAAAACAAGCCGTCAGAGCGCACGACGCCGCAAACGCCGGCAAGTACGCCTGTAAGCCGTGCGGCTCGAATCCATACACGTCGGCAACTCCCAGCGTCAACATGATGACTGTAGAGAACAAAAAGGTCGGGATGAGGTCGACTGACGGAGCAAAAAACGGTGGCCCTTTTTCTCCCGCCCCACGCAACCGCCTAAGATACACCAAAAAGAAGCGACTTGAAGCACACTCCTCTCTGGGTCCCACCGTAGAGCTGCTAGTGGACACGGGTGCGTTTACAAATTCCTCCCCAATCGCTTCCATTGCCATCCCAGTGTCATCATCGTCCCGTGAGAAGGGCATGAGCACGACATTTCCGCTGCCGCCCTGCTGGCCTTCTTGCATCTCCTCACTGTCATTCCTTAACATCTTCTAGTTGTTTACTTCCCCACCACCACCACCACCACCTCCTCCTCCTCCACCCCCCTTAATGCACCAGACACACTAATCGCACAAAGACATGTATGTATATATATGTATATATACAAAGGGAAAACACGGAGTGGAAACGGCAACACAACACGAATGAACACAGACACACAGAAATACAAATAAACACACACACACACACACACACACACACGTGCACTAAAAATAATTAAAAAATAAAAAATAAAAATAAAAATTTAACCAAAAAGAAAAAAAAGAAAAAACAACAACAACAAGAAAAGCCACAACTCAAAACGGCCTTCCCACATTCACCCCTCCTCATTTCCATTGCCCCTTCACTCACACACACACAGTCACAGTCACACACATAGATATATATATCAAACGCGTTCTTCTACTACCGCCGGGTTCCACCAGCAAAAAAAAAAAAAAAAAAGAAAAAAAGGAGAAATGGGTCAACGAGATAATTACTAAACGCATATAAGTCAACATCCACTCTGTTTGGTAATAATATAAGAGGAAAAAAAAGAAAAAAAAAAAAAGTGGTAAAAATAAAAAAAAAGAATTGACTCGCCTCCCCCTTCAATATCAAAAAAAAAAAAAAAAGTAAAGTGTTATATCGGCCGTCCACGCTTCAAATGAATGCCTTCTGCATGACCCTCCTCGATTCCAAAACAATTTCTGGAGGCGGCGCCAAGTTCCAACGCCGTCAATTTGCATCAATTATATGGGAAATGGAAAAGAAAAGAAGAAAACAAAAAAAAGGGGGCCATAAAAGGACATCTAACAACAAAAAAGAAAAAGGGATAAAAAAGGAGAAAGAGCAAACTACGCACAAAGACACAGGCATGTGTCAATTTTCTTCTTTTCAGCATTTAAGTGCACGCATCCTCTCTCTCCCTCTCTCTTTTTCCCACCCTCATTCTTTGAAGGTGTAAAACGTTGTTCGATGTTCACAAAAAAATAAAAGAAGAAAAAATCCTTTTACGCGTTCGAACACTTATGTGCGTTCCCATTTGTTGTCTTATATCCGGAACTTCGAATAAACTCCTGGGCTTCCTCTGGCCCGCACGAACCCGCCGCGTAGGGCAGTACCTTCACCTCCCCGCGTTCAATGGCGTGGAGAAGCGGTGTGTAAATCCGCCATGCAGCGTCCAACTCGTCTACACGAACAAAGTTGGTCGAGTTCCCGAGAAGAGCTTCGTAAATAAGACTCTCATACGCATCCGGAAGTGTAACGTCGTAGCGCCGCTCGTACGTGAGGTCAAGTTCCGTCTGATGAGTATCGTTCAGCAACCCCGGTGTCTTTGCAGTGAGTTTCAGATACATCGCTTCCGACGGCTGGGCGCGGATCACAAGTTCATTGCGCTGCGTGCTTTCACCGAAGGGACGTATTTCGTCCTTGAACTGAATACGAATATCAAGCAGACGCTCTTCGAGTGCCTTTCCGGCCCGGATGATAAAAGGGACACCGTGCCACCTGTCATTGTTCACGTGCAGTCGAAGCACAGCAAAGGTGGGGCAACGGCTGCCCTTCGGTACAGAGGGGTCGTCAAGGTAGCCAGGTGTGGAACCATCTGCGGACGCCGTGTACTGACCCAGCACACACTCTGCTGGGTTCGCAGGGACCACCTGTCTGAGAACCTGGACCTTTTCATCACGGATGTCCTCAGCACTGAGTGAACGCGGCTTTTCCATCGTCAATAAAGAAAGAATCTGTGTGAGGTGGTTCTGGATCACGTCACGGATGATTCCAATACTGTCAAAGTACCCACCACGTCCCGCCGTGCCGATTTTCTCCTTGAATGTAATTTGGACGCCATG
>NW_001849539.1:5233-18582 GCF_000209065.1 Trypanosoma cruzi
CTGTTCCACAGCGCGCTAAAAACGCGGTTAGCAAAACGAGTGACAATAATATTCTGCACCATTTCCTTCCCCAAGTAGTGGTCAATGCGGAATACCTGGCGTTCATTGAAGAGAGGCTTCAGCTGATTTGAGAGCTGCTCGGAGGTCTCCGTGTCCCGGCCAAAGGGCTTCTCAACAATGAGACGGACCCAACCCAATTCCGGCTTTTGCATCGCCCCTTTGCTGAGACCTCGGCAAACGCCCACAAAAACGGAAGGTGGCAGCGCAAGGTAAAAAAGGCGATTTCCCCCCTTTTCCGGCCCCTGGAAGGCCTCTTCCATCTGAAGAATCCTCTCGTTCAGGCGTGCAAAGTCCTCGTCGCGATCATACGACCCGGTCATGTAACTGATCCGTCTCAAAAAGTTACCCACATGACATCCGCGCTCATCCAGACGAGTAAAGAATCCGGCAAGCGTGTCCTTTTTCCACTTTTCCACATCCTCCATTGTGGAGCGGGCATACCCGAGAATGTTGACATCCCGAGGTAGCATGCCGTTGCAGTACAACTGAAAAAGCGCCGGAAAGGTCTTCTTTTTGGCCAAGTCCCCGCTTGCACCGAGTACCACGATGGTGAGGGCCCGACCTCGCAATTCCGGTGAGACGGCATCGGGGATGCGTTCGCACACTTCCTCCCTCAATTCCGCTGCAACTTTGTTGACGTTCTCCATCAAATATTCACATAATTCTTGCGGGTGGTCCCGCAGCGTTCGTTCTCGAAGCGCATCAAAAAATTTGTCCACCTCCTTTTGGAAGCGGCAGTGATTCTCCGATGCACTCATTGACCGTGACGGTTTCCTTCGGCTCAAACTCTCCCGTTTAGCCCCCGGTTGTGGGGTGAGAAGGATAAGAGTGTGTGAAAGAAGCCAAACAGTGCCACAGCGTGCAGGGGCTCCAGGATACGCGCCTCGCTCTCGTTACTCGTCTCTACTCCGAGCGGAACTCGTCAACAATAAAAGAAGAAGAAAAATAAAATAAAATAATAATAATAATAGTAATAATAATACCAAAAATAAAATAAAATAATTTTACACTAATTCTTCCTTTTCTTGCTTGCTTAAATCTGTTACAAGAGAAGGAAAAATTTAAAAAAAGAAAGACGGCACATTAATTCATTCACGTCGCTAAACTCCTCTAAAGAAGAGGAGGAGGAGGAGGAGGAGGGGGAAAAGACACGGTCAACGATTTATATACATGAACAACGCACATGTATCATGCCGGTATTTATTATTATTTATTATTTTATTTTACTCTGCTGGGAGTGACTTGAGACTGTCGGTTCCAACGTTAAGCAACTTCTGATGAGTTCTCTTTTTTTTTTTTTTTTTTTTTTTTCTGATTTCTTCAGCGACTTCAGCGCATTTCGTCCCTTATCAAGCCCTTTGTTGCCGGCGCAGCTGCACTCTGGGTAAAATCGCATCAAAGCGGAATTTTAGGGCTCCCATCCCTTTTTCCGGCAGTCCCATCATCCAAACCTCGTGCCATTGGCGAGCCACACCAAAAAAAAAAAAAAGAGGCCCTCTCCTTTAGACATGCCCTCGGGGTGCATGTCATTTCAATGCCCCTTCCTCATGCCTTCTCACATCAAACGACGGTGCCTTCGTGGCCTTTCGTCCCGAAGGAAAAAGATAACATCAAAGCCACAGTGGCACCGCCCGAAAGGCATTTGCACCGGTAGCGCTGGCAAGAAGTTTGGCCTAGGCAATGAAGACAATAGTGCCGTGCCTTATATTCCGATTTGGATAACGCGTACTTCAAAGAAAAAAGAATATTATAAATGCCCCCCCCCCAGTTGTAATTTCTTGACACTCACACAAAAGACAAAAGAAAAAAGAAAGAAAAAAAAAAAAGGGAAAAAAATTAAAAAGAGCCAGTAGTAAAGACACCTTTTCAGACAGAATACATTCCGTCAGTCAGCCAAGGAGAAACGGAGCATGACGGACCGGCAACAATTTAAAAAAGGAAAAAAAAAGGAAAAAAAAAAGAAAGAGACACCACAGGGAAAATAAAAGACAAATAATAAGAGACATTCACTAACAACAAATCAATAGCAATAAAAATTACAACCAAACCGCTAGCAATACAAACAACAAGAAAATACATACAGGTTTAATCAGTACGGTGCTGGTTATTTTGCCCGGGATGTGCCTGACATAGCTGCCACGGGTGACACGTCCTCAGTCCCCGCCCTTGTGCTTTCATTGGATGATCTTCCCAGCCCCTCCTCCCAAGTATGAGTATTCTCCAGGCCATAGCGCGGCACCGACAATTGACGCGGAATCATACTATCGAAGGTGGGTGGGCTGTAGGCCCACGACCGCGTCGCTTGGTGAAATGTGCGATTTCCTGCGGGTAAAACAGAAGTGGTTTTGTGTGGTTTTTCCCCATCAACAGGGCTTACGCCCTCCTTTGAAGTTCTTTTTCCACCCAACGTCGAGAAGACAAATGAGCCCTCGGGATTTTGAAGGGAAGCGTTTAAAGCGCGTTGCCGCTTAGACCCCAACGAAATTGCACTAAAAGTTGAAAAAAGTCGCTTCGACGTCTCTCGTGCCGTCTTGCAACCGTCCTGGGATGCCATGATTATGTTTTGATAGTCCTCGTTTGCACACAATCCATCACTGCCATCGCCCCCCAGAAATTCCTTTTGTGTAGAAATAATATTCATAACTACATCTGTATTGATAAAAATAGAGACATCTTCATCTGTCCACCCCTTCCAGATGTCGATCAATGCTTTCTGAAGAGATGGAGGACAGGGATTTGGCTCCGGAGCCAATTCAATATCATTCGATCCCATTTTAAGAGGAATGATGATGCCACAGCCTTTGTTGCCCGGTCTACTGTAGATGGAAAGACGAGAGCCTTGGAGTAAATATGCCGCCAGCACAGCAAAGGCTCGAGCGCTGGTATCAATATGCTCGAGAGGTGGCAGCTGCCCCACGAGCACCTGTTGAGAAGAATGAGCCAACAGCGTGGACGTGATCCCATCATCCTCTCCCTCGTCCACCAGGTGGGAAAGATGTGCCAAATGATCCAGTCTCACCATTTTCCCCGTGTCCAACGTGGGGAGGGAACCTAACGAAGAAGATGGTGTCACGTACACCTTCAATGTGCATTGGCGTCGCAAGAACTGCAAGAAGGGTATGACACAATTGAAATATGCCTGATATTGTTCCCGCTGCGATTCGGGTGGTGGGGGACGTTCAAGCGCCCTCGCCCGCTGCAGAATGCGCCGAAATTTCTGAACAATCAACCCATTTCCGCCGTTGCTGCTGGAGGTGGCCATTTTATTGCCGTTTACGGGGGCTCCTTCCGTCGTGATGACGATGATGGCAAAGTTCAGTAGTGACTTTGTTTGTGCGTCAATTCTCAGCGTGTCACCGACAGACCGTGAAAAGACTTTAGAGGAAGACAAGTGCGCCGCCAGATGATTGTTACTATTCATGGCCGTGCTTAAAGAAGATTTATCTACCGCGGCGGAATTGCTTAGGAGCCTTGCTGCTTGGGGATTCATGCGCGACAAGGAACCGCGGTCGCCTGCCTGCCTGGACTGTCCGCCTTCCCTTTCCGGTGATGCGTTCACCGATGCTGTGCGACGATGCCGATTCTCCTCCACTGCCGTGTGTTGCGATATGCCGGGTGCAGGGAATGTGATGAGGCTACGCATTGGGCTGGGGGGGATAAACGGCGTGGTGGAGAACGAGCCCGTTCGTAGCCCCTTCCTCTCTCTCTCCTCCGTGACAAGCACCACCCGCGACACGCGCATGGGGCGACACAACGTCAGTACCTGCCAAAAAACACCCAATGACATTTGACGCCGCCACAGTTTACGCAGGTGGGACGGAGGGACACGCAGCGTCAGCGGGTGGATGAGAAATGCCGCCAGGAGGAGAAGAAACAACAACGACTCCGTGGAGAAAACAAGTGAGGCGGTGATTGTTGACATAACACACGGCAATAGCCACCGTTTGGCCCGACGCATGCGAGAAAACAAAAAGGCAAGCTCAAAGTAGCAATCCGCCAAAAGGCCTTGTGAAAAAAAAAGTCGCGCACGTACCATGCCGTTGATGACGTGATTCTGGCACCCGTACAGCACCGCCTGAAAGTCATCCCCCCGCTTCGTCAAAGAAATGACCGAGCCCACGCTGCGATCCATTCGAGAAGGCATGCGATAAAACAAAACAGCCATCCGTATTATAGAAATCACCTCCACAAGAAAACCAAGCATGAGACCCATCTCCAACACATCCGTGAGAAAAACAAACAGGACAATGCAAAGAAGCAGAGCCGTCCTTGTGGTATGCCGCCACGATACGGCATCGCTCAGGCAGAGCACGGTATGAATGAATACCATGTACGGCACAAGCAAAAGGTGAGCCACCGGGGAACTCATTTGTTGTCGCAGTTCTGCAATTCTCGCCTCACTCCCGTTTGTCTCGGCATTGTCGTGTACAACGACTGTGCCATCCACGCCCTGAGCGACGGTGGAGAAGGGGCATGCGGGCATGGCGCCCGTACTCCGGCGGGAAGGAGTGAACCACGGCAGTAGCGACTTTTCACCAAAAACAACGCTGGCAGTCTGAACTGTCAACACGGCACTTCCGCCAACATCCCTCCCAAACATACCGTTGGTGGCAATGGTGTTAAGATTCCGGGCCTCCACAGCTGACATCATCCCCTGCTTGGGCTGCAGCTTCACGCTGACGCCTCCGTTTGTGATGAGAAGTTCCCTCATACCAATCTTTGCCACCCCAATACAAAGGCTGTTATCCTGCAGATTAAAAAAGGAAGGGTAGGAGGCCTTGAGAAACGCGTATTCTTCCCTACTAAGCTCTGGTACAAGTTGCACAAGGCGTATTTTTAAATGTCGCTTCGCCACAGAAATAGGGAGGGAGGCAACAATGACTTCTCCCGTGTAACTGCAGTATCGCTTTGTGCGTATCTCGCTGGCATCCCAGTTTGTTGTCACCTGCTTTTCATGCTGTTGTCGCTCCGCCTCGCCGCAAAAGACGGAGCTCTCAATGCAGACAAGATTCTCAAAGACCAGTTGGATCTTCAAATGTGGCTGAAACGACCTCCTCGCACGCCTGCCCCCTTCAGGCAGTGTGACAAGCGCCCGCTTTGACTCCAACTCCTGCAGGGAACGATCCCTCAGTTGATGCATGCGAATAAAACTCTCCGCATCAAAGGCGCATATCCTCTCAATGCACGAAATACGAAACTCCACATGCATTGGAAAGGGAAAAATGGCAAAGAAAAAGAAAAAGAAAAAGAAAAAAGAAAAGAAAACTAATAATAAAAAAAATGTCTAATTCACACTATTATAAATGTATTGTTCAGATCTTCTTACCTTCCACTTGGATGACTGGACTAAAAATTAGATGCAGAAATTAAAAGGGAGAGAGACAGAGGGAGAGGGAGAGAACGTAAAGAAGAAGTTGATTTGTGAGAAAATAGCCACGGTACAATGGATTTCGTGCATGTGTGCATGTGCTTTTGTGTGTGTGTGTTTGAGGGGGAGGAGGCGGAATCAACATGCAAACACAATTAAAAAAATAAGGATAAAATAAAATAAATAAATAATAAAAGTCATGCCATCTCCACCTTCCGTGTTCACATGCCTCAGGCCTTAGCAAGCCAACCAATGAGAACGTCAATAAGTCCGAAGATCTTCATGTTCTTCACTGGAGAACCGACGACGAAGTTGAAAAGATGACCCTCCTCCATGACAATTTTTAACCGCCTTGTCTTTCAATGAAGCGAGGCCATTATGGATGTGTGCAGAAGGGGCATCAGCGACGGCCTGTCATCCCTCTCTTTCTCTGCCTCCCTGCCTCCCTGCCTGCCTGCCCCAGCAGCAGCAGCAGCAGCAGCATTTGCTTCCTACCTACAGACTCATGTGCAGGTTGTGTGCATGTATACAAAATATTGCCTTCTTCACCGTGCGATGGTATCCAAACCCGCCCTTATTCCTGCATAAAAAACAAAAACAAAAACAAAAAAGAAAAAAAAAAAAATTGAAAACACAACTCAGGCTTTAATATATATAATATATTATTAACACATGTGAAAAGGCTCTCCCCTTTTTTTTTTTTTTTTTTTTTCGGCCTCTCTTTTTTTCCCCTCTTTCCAATTCAAAATGCACCACATGTTTATACAAGCATCAACACACACACACACACACATAAATATATATTTATTACTATCACATGAAAGTCAAATGCGAGCCCTACAGAAAAGGAAAAAAAAACGCACACGCACAAAAAAGTAAAAAAAAAAAAAAAGAAAAAAGAAAAGTACGGAAGGTCGTCTTGCACCGTTCTCTACTTAAAACCGTGAATCCTGGGGACGCTGGTACCCGGGCCTGGGACGAGGGATGGGAGGGATGTGGGAGAGCGCACTGAGACGTTGTGAGACATCAAAAATGTCCGCACGCTTCACCGGATCCTTCACTAACATCATTGTTCTCACAATTTCTACCACGGGCTTGAATTCCTCACGGGGGACCTCCTCCCAGTTGCCCTCGCGAAATCTTCGTGGGATGCCGTCCATAATTTCCATGACATTGGCCTCAAAGGGCATCTCAAAAAAAATCAGTAAATAAATCAAAACCCCCAGGCTCCATACATCACACTTTGTGTCTACCCGCTGCCGTGACCAAAGATCCAGTGATTCGGGTGGGCGGTAAAGCAGCGTCATGCGTTCACCCAACTCCGCCTCGGCGATGGAGACATGAAGCGCATTCTGTGGTTCATAATATAAACGTGAGGCACTTCCAAAGTCGCACAGTTTCAGATTTTGCGAGTCCTCAAAAAGAAAATTCTCTGCTTTAATATCCCAGTGAGAAACCGGGGGCGACTGGCTGTGCATGTGGGCAATGACACCCACGACAACATGACTGATCTCGTACACCTCACGAATCGTAAAGGGCTGCTTCACCGCCATGCGTATATTGATATAATTTGCCAGCGTAGGAGCTTCGGAAAGCTCCATAACAATCCAAAGCTCTGGGAGAATAGGCCCTGGCCGTTTCACGATATCCGAGTCATAAAATGTAATAATGGAAGAGTGTGGACATAATGAGCGATGTAATGCCACCTCCTCCATACATTGTGTCTTGTATTGATGATCCTTTAATGTAAACCGCTTAAGGGCAATTAAGTTTCCGGAGCGTGTATCCCGGCCCTTGTACACGTAGGCGCTGCCCCCCTCCCCCAGTAACCGCTCAACGTTGTACTCGACCCCACCAATGACAACACGCGTAGGGTGCTTGGATGAGCAACAAAACAATCCCAAGTATGAGAGGAACCTCCTCACACCATTCGAACATGCCGGGAGAGTATTTCCCATTGGATTACAAAAAAAAAAAATAAAATAAATAAAATAAATAAACTAATTTCAAAAAAAAAAAAAAAAAACGGAGAGTACATTGCAACAGGACAAAAAAAAAAATAAAAAAAAGAAAACCTTCGTTTCTTCATGTCTCCCCCACCATGTCAAGAAGTCATCCACCATTTCCAGAGAAAAAAGAGAAAGAAGGTTTCACCGTACACATACGCCAATGCCCTGCCCCTCCACGTTACCCGTACAACACATATATATATATATATACGCATGCATGCATACTTATGTAATTCGGCTCAAAGAACATGGACAAATGTAAACTCCCCAGTCCGCAAAGTCATTACGGGCCGACACACGGCGTAAAAAAAAAAAAAAGACATTCTCCCCCTCCCACTTTTTTTCTCACAATGTCGTAAGAAAAGAATTGTACAACAACAAAAGTCATACAAATACATCCAAAAATAAAAAATAATAAAAAAATAACATGCCCACAACAAACAAACCCAACCCGATGAAAAAAAAATATTCGCCTGGGCTGCTGGCCGGATCCTGAAATCATCAAAAGAAATCAAACAAGAAGAGAAAAGGGGAGTAGTGGAGAGGCAGTGGGTTCGCCACTCCCTCGATGTTTGCTCCAAGTAAATATATTCCGATAGCCACTCTCGCGACACGGTGCACCTTGTTAGGATTGGAAATACTATCGCATACCAAGTGGCAGACCCTGGGCTCCGCCAGCCACAAGGCCCCGCCGCGAGGTGGGAATCAAAAAGAGGGGGTGGTGGGAAAATAAGAAATAAAAAGTAAAAAAAAATCCGTCTTGTCGCTATCGGCTCCCTGGTTCCTTCAATCACCGCCTTCCAAAAATTCATAAGATGGAAAAGAATCGTGCAGAAACATCTCCACTTTATCAGGACATATTCATTTAGGTGACCAGCTTCCCCCGCGAACATCCTTTGCACAAGCTAAAAAAAAAAAAAAACCGACAAATTCGGGCGCCTTTCTGTCCCCATTTTGCAGCATCGGCCTCGTAATAGAGAAACACGTCCGTTCTTCCTTTGCGCGAGGGCCAGTGAGCAAAAGCACGACAGGAGATCATTGGCGGAGAAGCGGCGCTTTTGCCGTCCAATGCCACCTCGCCCCCCAGACGCCGTGGAAACAGTGGACGGAGAGGCCCATTCACCCAAAAGTAAAAAAGCAACAAAATCATCGATATAAAAGCGCAAATGGAGACCTGCGGCCACACGCACAAAATAGGGATTCATGCATCGTGTCCGACTTTTCGTGCCGAAATTGGTGGCGACGGGCGGTCGCGTATTTCTTTTAACCAAAAGAGCGGCATTCAATAGGAAACCCCACGCAAACGTAAAAATAGAATAACACCGTGCACAACAACAATGTTGCGCGCTTCGTGAGCTGCATGCTGTCGGTGTGGTTCGGCGATCCCGAGGAGGCCGTGAGTGGGCGAGTCGCCTTGGTATCACTGTCTCTTTGGTTTCTGCGACAAAATTTTATAATGCATGCGGCTTGTCACTTATTTAGTAATTGTATCAGCGGACACGGGAGAAGGGTTCATGCCATTGTGTGGGCAAACTGGGAGAGGAAAAAAAAAAGCATCTCCACGTGGTGCGCTCGGGTCCCCACGGAACCTTTTCTATTGCGTGAAGCGCAGGCTTCTTCATCTCGTCGGCCGTCAAATTTCATTCTTCTTCGGGAAATCCGTCCCCCCGAGAGATGGTGGGGCCCCACCCCCGCCAGCGGAACGCATTCCGTTGACTCCAATCAGCGTCGTGCGGGCTTTGCGCCGCCCAAACAAAGAAGGCGCATGAAGCAAAATTGTTTCGGCGAAACATGGGAACGGAACCACCGCTTTCCCACAATCAACGCGCCCCACACTCGTCGGTTCAGAAGGTCCTGCAGCCACACCCTCCGCAAAGACGCCAACCACGCGCTTCGTATTTTCGTGGTTCCTTGTGGACGTTGACGTCGGCGTGACGTTACAGTGCACTTGCCATCGGGCCAAGGTACGAACACAACTGGACGTGACAAAAAAAAAAAAGAAACGCAAATGAGGCCGAGGGGAAAATAGTCGTGGGAGAGGGGTACACAAGAGAGGGAACACCATAAAAGAGCGCATCCAAAAAGCCCATGGGCACCATTCAAGGCACGCTCAGTCCGGGCCAAAGACTCATTTGCCCAAACGGGAGCACAAGGAACAGGGCAGCGTCAATTAATTCAAAAAGAAACAAAAAAAAAACGCGAACAGCGACGTCTCGATCGCAGTCATGCATTCCACAAAGGGGCGTTTCATTCTCCTTCCCTATCCCTCTTGCCCGCTAAATAAGTCCAAGCCATTCCGCCCAGCCCATTCCCCGCCTCCCGGGGGATGGGGAAGGCAGTCGAGGGCTTCCCAACGACGCCTGCGTCACTTTATTAGGCGGACAGGAGAACGGTGGCGACGGCGGCGACAAGCTGCCACTCCTCCTTGCGACGGGTCTTCCTGGCGGCACCGGCACTGCCTTCTGAGGAGAGCCCGCGTTGCCCGTTGCTGCTTTGATGGGTGGTGGCTCCAGACGCACAGCAACACCTTCCCTCGTTTGTTTTTCAGCCGTCGACAATCGCGGTTGATGTGCCTCACGTCGCAACCGCATGACCTGCGATGCCAAATATCTTACATTCTCCACGGTGGGCTCCAGGTGGGCACGCACATCATCGTCCCACGTGTCCTCCTCTCCTGGGGCATGTGTGCTGCCACCTCCGTCCGGTGCCGTAAAGGGTTCGCTCTCACCCGCATGGATAATGTTGTTCTCCAGAGCTTTGCACTTCTCCACCCAGTTGACTTCACCCCCCAAACACTCCCCAAGTAACCTCACAAAATTTACCATCGCCTCAAATCTAGACATGTCGCCCAGTTGCTTCCATGCATCGTACTTAATACGCTCACGCGTCCACCATATGGACGGCGCCGCGCCCGTGCATGGACCATGCTCGGCCTGCTGCCGCAGAGCGTAGAAAAGAAGCTTCTGCTTGTCGTCAAGCCGTGCGGTTGACTCAATGTCCCCAAACTCATGGTCAAAAAAACGTGCTACCTTAAAATATTTCTCTGGAAAAGCGTAATCCATGTGCGCAACTCTAGTGCTGTGGCTGCATCCTGGTTGAGAGATGAGTCGAAGAAAAAAGGACATGATGCGGAACACGCACAGGAACACAGACACCGGAGTCACCGCAACCCCTTCGATGCCACCACACCTCTTTTTAGATTCCTTCAATTCTCTCCTTCCTCATTTAGGCGCCCCCGCGGCCTCCTCCCCGGCCACATACAAATGCATCCAACTCCGCACTGCACGCTTAGGTCCGGTCCCCATCTCCCCTCGGATTCCCAAGAATTTGGGTTCAGCACATCCATGCGCGTCGGGAATCCCTCTCTCTTCCTTTACCTCCTCCCACCCCTCTTGCCTCTCTCCTTGTATGCAGATACACGCACAGATATATACATAGGGGACAGGTGCACACCAAGAGGGCGGTTTTATATAGGCAAACCGCTCAAAGCATGGCTGCACAACGTTCATGTCGTTGCCGCAGTGAGAGATCCACGGCCCAACGGGAGAGAAAAGAGAAAAAACAGTAGGCCCAATAACATCAGCGTCGTCTCGGTGTAACACAACGCCGAATACTGCGGGCCACCGGCAGATGAAGCCACGGCAAACACCACAATGGATGTTTCGCCCGTGCGCATCACAAAGTCAGCCAGAGGACGCAGCAAAGACATCATGCAGGAGGGTTCATGCTCCGGTTTCCCTTCGGTATCCGCACCGTTTATTTCCCCCGAATAGTGTGGACCTCACATGACGCCTGCTTCTTACCAAATCACCAAACAAAAAATGCTCTGCAGGCCCGTTCCTTGACCCAGAGCAATTTGGTCGACGCACATCCGTCACACAACAACACCGCATTGTGGCAAAACCCTTTGGTGCCATCGCACGCCAAACGCGGTCTGCCACTTCAGGGGACCTCCAACGGCTGTCCAAGTAAACACCCGGGCCTAGATAGCGAGACGCGGCGTCATGGAGTCGACTCTCCCTCCGCAGCAACGCACCATGACGCAGGCGAAACAGGCTGGGAGCCGACAGACTCACCGCCACTTCGACAGCAACGGTAGAAACACCACAGCAACCAGTACCCTCACTGCTCGCCAGACGAACAACAGCATCCGCTCCAACTGCGGTGCGCGCAAGAGAAACACACACGCGAAACATGCGGCGCCTACAGCGTGTCCGCATAAGACCCCGGAAGGCCCCATCCACGCACGCACACACCACTTCCATGAGAAATAATTTTGCGAATTCCACATCTGCGGCTCGCTCTGCGTCGATAATAATCCATACAGACAAAACTGACCGTGAAGTCGGGAGGAACGGCGAGCAGGTCGACTCCTCACCAACAACAACGGCCCTGGCGTCCGCAGAAATATCTGAGAACGACTGGGCTGTCCGCACAATCAATACCCTGCGCCTCCCTGCCAACGCTCGCAAAGATGTATACAACAGCGGCACAACGACAACAACTGCGGAGCCAACAACGGCGTTGAACACCTCCGCGTCGTGAAGCTCACCGCCGTCCCGCTCGCCACAAAAAAGACGCACCAGGGCCCCTCTCAGGCCAAATCCCGCTGTCATTCCCCTCCGCTACAACAGCGGCGCGTATTCGCCAGGCAATCCACACAGACGCAAGCAGGAAGGCAAAGAAGAGAACAACAGCACCCCAAGGCCTAATAACGCGGCAAAAAAGGGTCAACACACACTCGCACGCAGAGGCTGGCGCAATTCCCAACCCTGTGGGAATAAGGCCTTGTAGCGACGGGCACAAAACTTCTGTCGGGGACCGCCAACATCGGATCCATATTGTCCACGCGCTCTCCAAATTCCACGGCTGTGCGTCAACGGCTTCTGTCCAATCCTCCCGTGACAGTCCGGATGCACATGGTACACCGATGACTTGAATTCGGTCACCACTGGCGTTTCTATTGCCGCATTTCCCACGGCATTACACCGTTCCATCTCCATAATGCGCTGACAATGCTGCTCAATGGAATGATGCATCATTCTCCTCGAAACCTCATCTCGGGAATGCAACCGGTACATGGTCTCGGCGTAGGTCTGAATAGCGGCAGCCAGTTCTCACACCAAAAGAAGCTTGTGATCCACCTCCCTCGTCGTTATTGAATCATTACGAAGATGTCGAAAGGCACCTCGAACTTCCTCCGCCACTATTCCCCGCCAGGAGCGTCATGGAAAGCGGTTTCCCCTTTTAAGAAGGGCACGGTAGAGACGCAGCCTCCCTTGTCGCCTGTATGCATCCACAGACAGTTCCGCCGCACAGAATACGCGCCCGTATTTTATGCGCATATATATATATGTATATTTTCTTTGGAGGAAGTGGAGGGCCCAACAGCACGCCGCAACTCCCCTCCACGTCAAGGCAGATCACGCAGCAGGGAGACCACCTCACATAGAAGAAGTAAAGAAAATGCCCCACCTCAAAACCCCCCAAAAAAAAGAAGGAAAAAGAAAGGACAATACACGCACGCATATATATATACATACATGCGCATATCAGAGTGGCCAACCAACCCACACCAAAAGCAAAGACGAAGCCCCACCTCGTCCTATAAAAAACCCCTTCCCCTAAAGATGATCATAGACCACATTGCAGAAACATCAACAACAAAAAAAAAAAAAAATAGTCATCCGTGCATGGATGAGGCCCCGTTAAATATTCACAAAAATATCACAAAAAAAAAAAAACCGATGGAAGATGACAGTTTGGCTTGCCGCACCACCCGACATCCCCCCACACTTCAGAGAGGGCGGATCCAACACCCATACACAAGTCAAAAACCAAAAAAATAAATAAATAAATAAATAATTCACATGTTGTACTAACGGGACTCTTTCTGAACTGACGAAGCGGCA
>NW_001849539.1:18682-27463 GCF_000209065.1 Trypanosoma cruzi
GGTGCGTGCATATATATTACCTGCACAGACGAAGAATGGAATAATAATAATAATATCGCATTCTTCCACTAGCCCACACAACATTATTCGCATTTCATGCGGCATCCGGCCTTTTCTTCCAATCCTCGTTCGTGCAGTCCGTGGGAAGCACAGCCGCAGGGCCGGCACCGCGTGTGGGTGACGAAGCAAATTAAAAAAAAAAAAAGGAAAACACACATACTGGTACTAGCCGTCCCCGCAAGGACATGCACGACCAGTCCCAATCACCGCACAGCAGCACAGACAAGGGCGATGAAGAGCAGCAGCAGGGGCGTGCGCACCCACACAGTGGTGACATCGCTGCCGTCCGGACCGACAAAATTCTGCAACAAAGCGGCAATATTTTCTGTACTTTCGTTTGCACTTTCGTCTCTGGTCGGTTGGAGCGGATTCGTGCCGGTAACGGTGCTGGTGCCTTCGCCATTGGCGTCGGATTCGCTGTCACCCTCATTACTGTTGTGGGAAGCTTCATTGGCTGCGCCGTCGCCGGATGGAGAAGAGGACGGCCGTCCGGAAGCTTCGGGTGCCGATGCCACGTGTTCATTCGCGTCTGTAGACGTCAGCGGGCTGGCGGCGATGTTTTCGCTTGGTCTTTGAGCAGAGCCGCCTTCGTCTGTGTGCTCAGGCGACTCCTCCTCGACGGTGATGTTTTCGCTCAGCATTGGGGCAGGGCCGTCCTCGGCTGTTTGTTCAGGCAACTTCTTCTGCGGTGCCTCAGTTGCCTCCCTCGGCGGACTGACGACGCCGCTCTGTGCCTGGCCAACAACCGGCGTTGTCGGTGCAGCCGCCATAGCTGCCGGGGCCGCTTTTCCAGCCTGCGGTTGCGACTGAAGCTGTTGCGCGCCA
This sequence comes from Trypanosoma cruzi, assembly GCF_000209065.1. Taxonomy (NCBI): domain Eukaryota; phylum Euglenozoa; class Kinetoplastea; order Trypanosomatida; family Trypanosomatidae; genus Trypanosoma; species Trypanosoma cruzi. The sequence continues at coordinate 19,568 of NW_001849539.1, forward strand.
TCAGTGGCCTCCCGATCATTGTTTTGTGCCGTCGCCGAGCTGCTGCTACTTAAATTCTCGTACGTCGCAAATTCTATCTCGAACAAAAATTCTACCCGGCCACTGGGAGGACGGCAGAATTCTTTCGCTCTCCTTTTCGAATATTCGTAGAAGTCCCCACCGGCAACGCACACCCGTGCACGCTCATCATTGTCTTGATCGACTTCTCCAGGCTTCTTAGGGCACTTTTTCCATTCCTCCTCGCCTCGAAGACGCCAACTCAACTTACCGTCAGTCCCGGGACACGAAAAAGCCACAAACAAAAAGGTTTTTGCCGGCACAGCAGTCCCGCAGACGGACAAGCAGCAGCAGCAGCACAAGAGCGCGAGGATCAGCAGGTCGCACATCACGCGGCGCCGCAAAGTCACCATCATCATTCGTCGTAGAGTCGCTCGACTTTGTGAGACAATCTACACAGTGGGGCAAGGACAACGACAAAAAGAAGAGGGGGAGAGGAATACATGTGCCGCACTACAGGGACACACACACAGAGACGGCCGTGAAGCAGAACCCAGCACCCCACACACACTCAAAAGGGGAAGGAGGAGAACAGTGTAGCCCCTAGGCTCCGGTGGATGTAACTGCAGTTCTGGGAACCGGGAATGGGTGCGCATTCCTCATGGAGGGCACGCACCCACAATGAGTTGCCGACCCCACAGGAGATATGCAAGCAGAAGTGATGGTGGGTGGGCGTTCGGTATGCGGCGTGTCTCACGGGAAAGGAGGAAGCAACACGAAGGACAAATAAAAATCCCACATTTGTCCAAGAGCGGAGCCACATTTCGTTGTCTGCCAGGCAAATGACATCGGATGCCTCGCTTAGCCGCATCCGCCAGACGCCCCGCAGCCCACGTCCATCGCGGAGAGAGCACGCAGACCCTCAAGCTTCCCTCACCGGCACTGTCGTGCCAGCGCACGCATGTGAGTGACGCGCAAAGGTCCCACGAGCCCAACGGTGAGTCGATGCACCGCAGTTCCCAGAACAAACTGGGGCACCTCGCTCTCTGCCCTTCGCCGCGGAGCCACCCCCGCACACGCCACCACATCCGCCACACCGCCGCGAATCACCGTCCTCCCACAAGACTCTCGCAAATGCACAGCACGCACGCACCCTCTCCTTCCAACAATCAAAAAGAACGCAAAATCCAAAACTTCTGTGAAGAAAAAACAAAAGATGACACCATTGTCATGACAACAAACTGAAGTGACGACAACGAGTTGCGGCCGCAGAAGCCCGACCCCTCTTTCCCCAGCGCGTGGCTCCCCTCTCTCCCTCCCTCGCTTCTCACCCCATAGCCGCCATGAAGAAATCCTTCGCGGATCGCCTGCCGGAATTCGCCGGCACCCACGATTGAAGGCAATGGACAAAGTGACGGCGGAGCCGCAGTGCACTCATGTGCCGCGCAAGCGTGTCTCCCGCCACAAGGCTCTATCAGCACCCCCCGCGCCACCGTCCGCCTGCGCCGCCCTCACCGTCTTGTCACACCAGCAATCCAAGGCACCCTCCCGGAGAAGATGCTCCCGCAGTAGCGCGCCAACGCTGCCGTCCGTCAGCCGCACCGCGCAGTGATTCTCCCTGCAGACAGCACCGCAACTCGCTGAACGCGATGTGAACCTCCAGATCTCTAGTCTCAGCGTAGTCCCTCAGGGTGTCGAGGAAGCAGCGCAGTCCCACAATTTCATCCGCAAGGCAATGCCACTTGCCGCGCCAATGCCACGCCAATAGAAGACGGTTATACGCGAGTGGGTAGCGCTCCGCAATCGTCTGCTGCAGGCGCGCGGAGAACACGGAGCGGAGCAGCTCCACCGAGGACCGGCGTGACGCGTTGCCATGAACTCCTGCATCACCTGCTGCGCCAGCGCTTCCTCCGTCATGGTTGGTCCGTCCGCGGGGGGCGGCGTCAAAAGGAACCGCGCCGGCGTTACACTATCGCGACTGGAAAATGCGGTTTGCCACAGGAAGAGCCCCCACGCCGCCTACCAAAACCAAAAAGGACCAATGGGGAAAAGGAAGAGATGGACACACAGGAGGGAGGGAGAAAAAGCAATGCGCAGGACACACCCACGGCCGCAACAAGAGGGGCGGGGCGCATCCAAGTCCACGGCACCGTCCTTTACTTCTCTTCCTCGACGGAATAGCACTGCGGCTCACAGCAGGTCTTGGCGGGTGGCGCCCCACACTCACAGTGAGGCACGGCGCACACCATCCGCTCCCTCCGAGTGCACTCAGCAGGCCGGCGCCCAGTCACCCTCGTGCCATCGCAATGGGGGAGCACAAGCAATCGTCGTCGCGGACCATCGGTGCCTTTAGCAGAAAGGAAAGAGAAGAAATGGGGACATGTCAACAGCACAACCAGCAGAGGGACACTCAACGGGACACGGAGACGCAAAGTAACAGTGGACACGGCACAAACGGAAAACAGCCGCACGGAATTACCAAAAACAGAGAATGAAACAAAAAAGAAAGAATGAGAATCCCGCAGGACCCCCGGAAAATTTTTAAAAAAAGAAAAAAAGAAACTGAGTATTCGAAGAAGCAACAAGAAAAACTGAACAAGTGGAAAAACAGAGTTATGAGAGCAATTTGTTCCCAGAGGAAGTAATTCTTTGCAGGGAAGGTCGCAAATGTTCCACGCGGCAGCCAGTCACTCCTCACAGAGCCGCGAACCCCCAAAGTCCCAACAGAAGCAGCAGCGATGGCAGCAGTCCGCTCCCTCTCACAGTGCCGCCGTCACCCGTTGCTCCTCCAACGGCATGGGAGTTCGACGACGCCGCCCTCCCCACACTTCCCTGCGATGGACTCGGCGGCAGTTGCTGTGCAGTGGCAGATTCCCCCGCCGTTGTCTTTTGACCCCCTGCCACGGTATGAGAAGCAGCCTCCGCTGGTGATGCGACATCTTTTTCCAAATCGGCATTCCCACCAGAAAAGGTCAAAAAGCGGTTGTACAGCAGGACGTTCGAGACCGTCACATGCACCTCTTCTTAGCTCCCTGCGCTGACTCCATCCCCTCCAATGTAGAAGTGGGAGATCTCGTTCGAATCTGTAACTTTCAATTCACATGGCGCATCTCCCACACGCTGAGCATCGACGTACGCAGAGCCCTGGCTGCCGTTCCGTAGCAAAATTACCAGCTGGTGTGTTGGCCCCAAAGTGCTGCTGAGCTTCCCAGAATTCGGTACGCCATCGCACAGCACCTGCCACTTCTTTTCGCTGTCGTACGACAACTCCATAAGTTTCTCTTGGCCTTCCAGACGCACACCCATCACTGGAATAGTGGTACCTCCCTCCGTCGCTTCCTTGTCGATGGACACCGTCGCCACAAGAGTGAAGTTGTAGTTCGCAAAGTGGTACAGCTGATTCCGCCCCTGCTTGCCAACGGGCCACTCCGCCCCTGCGCCACGCCCTGTGAACTTCACGCCATCGGTAGTCCCTGCTGCCCCAACACCGCTCTTCACTGTGGCGTTCACCCCGAGGTACTCGTCCCTCCATGTACTCTCAGAGAAGTTGCCGGACAAAAAGCCAACCAGCCCAGCCGTGACCACAGAAGTGCAGACAGTGCCAGTCGAGGTACTCTCCGCAGCACTTGAAGTGGGGCACAGCTTGGAGACACTTTCGTCCACTTTCTTCCAAGTCGCCAGCACCTCCTTCACCCGCTCCAGCTGCGCAGTCAGAAGCACAGACCAAAGACTGCGTGACGATGTATCTTCACCGCTCCTATCCTTCTCGTACAGTGCAATCAACTCCTTATTCTCACCTCCACCACTTTTGTACAACAGGGAGCTGGCGGTAACTTTGTCTTCCTCGTCACTGGATACCGGCCCAATGTCAACAATGTGCGTATTGTCCGTCAGCCAAAGATGAAGTTCGCCCTTTTCCTTTTCCTCCTTTTCCCTCTCCGTAGAAGGCACCGGCAGAGTGACGAGCATCACTTTTCTCTTATGATCATCTCCATTGCCAACAGTCGCTGTGATGAACCCGCTCCCAACGCTCTTCTCAGGTCCCTCGCGTTTGTTGCCCCACACGCGCGAGAGTGTCCCGAGTGCCTCCGTCCACGAATCCCCCTTGTCACCGGACTCGTACACCCTGCGGCGGCCATCATCACACGCTGTCATCATGATGAGTTTTCCCTCCTCCCACTCCACGACGGAGGGATCGCTGCAGCCATCGGCAGACATCCCCTTCGACACCTCCCAATTCGTAATGTCCCTCAAGTAAATAATCAGCGAAAAAATCTTTCCGCCGGCAGCTCCTTCTTTCTGCCTCGGGTTCTCCCTCGTGCCTTCCACTGGGAAACACAAGCGTATTGTTCTCCATCTTAACACCCGATCCACCGCCTCCAATCAACTGCAACAAGGGATCGTGTTCATCAGCAGAAAAGGTGCCGACCAGTCGCTGGTTCTCATTCCATTGGATTTTTTTTGTTGTCCCCACCACTGACTGTCCCTTTCGCCAGCCAAAGTCCCCAATGAGCTGCAGGAGAGGCCTGATCATCAGCGGCAGCTGTCCAATTGTTGACCCCAACAAGCATGTAAACATCACTTCCCTTCACAACTGTTGTTGGTCGACTCACATCTACGCTCTTGCCTGAGGAACCGCCTTCCCCCAGAACTTGCGTACTTCCTTTGGCTTCCTTCAGTACCTCCTCCGGTTTGCTATCCTCTTTTATCATGAAAAGTTGGGATGCAACGCCAGCAAACACCTTGTTGCCTTCATCCTCCTTCTTGCACCGCGCCTCGGCGACGGCAAATACATCACCATTCATCTCAACAAGACTGGGAACACAAAGCGATTCCACAGTTACATCACCCTCATCGGTGGTGCCCTTCCATTCAAGCTTTTGGTGAGCCTCTGGATTACTCTCCTGAGCAGTCACAGTCCCACCGCAGCAACAGATCCACATCACGACAAGAGGGAGGGGCAGCGCCGCCGAAGTAAACACACGCCGGGACATGTTGGACCTCTGCGGCTCACTCTCTCTCTCTTCCCTCCTCCTTCCGCTGGATCCGGTCACGCCGCGACGGTTGTGTGTGCGGGGTGCCTTCACTGCAGCAACACGTGAGAGCATACAAATACGTGTGTGTGGGCGGTGTGTGTGCTTTTGGTCCTTTCAGTGCCTTCGAATCTCACAGTAGCGATTCGCGCTTGTTTTCCTTCTGTGTGTGTTCAACAAGTGGAGGAGACAGCGACAGCGGCAATACATCAGACACGTCAGTGAGGAGCAGAGCAGAGCACCCACGCGGAGAGCAGGAGACAAGACAATCCGGAAGGGACAGCACGGAGGACCATCGCCCACAGAAAAGAGCAGCAACACGGCAATTCGCGACAGGCCGTCGGTGTGTGCGGGCCAGCCCTCACGCGGTGCAACACGCCTCACAGCCAACAGGGAAAGACAGAGAGTGGGAGAGAGGGAGATGGATGGATGCCGTCAGGAGGCAATTACGATCAAAATGGCCCGTGAGCATGCGGCCACTCCGCGCAGGAACACAGGAGGAGAGGATGACGAGGGAAAGGCAAAAAGCAGCAAAAAAAGCACACGGAAGGAACAAACGACAAGCGGGAAAGGCACCGCCGCGGCCCTCACCCTGGCCGGCGACTCCACACCAGCCCTCACTCACACAAACACCATCGCAGTGCCGTCAGTCCGCGGGTGAGAGGATTCGGCCCTCCACACAACAAACGCACACACCGCCAGCAGCCACCCACCATGGAAGAGGAAGGGAAGAGACCCAACGCCACCACCACCTCAAGTTCAATCCCACGGCCAACGGGATACGGCCACAGCCCCGCAGCCAGCAAACACAACGCACACGGAGCGAGCAATCACCACAGAGCCACACACGCCGAAGCGGATCCTCACCCAGCCATGACACGCCGCCTCACTCCATGCGGTCACACGGAGTGCACCATTTCCTCAATACAACTTATTCGGCAATCCCTTTAAGATGCTTCTGTTAGTGATGGGACTTCGAACACAATAGAAGGAAATGGACAATGCAGTAACGCCGTGACACCGCCAGCCACAATGATTCCCTCATACCGGGGCAATTCTCCAATTGTGCCTCGCATGCACACAGACACAATTAACATACTATGTGAAAATCACCCAATGTTTTCCACCAGAAAACAAGCAACCCCTTTCCCTCCCTAATTTCTTCTGTCACTGTTATTTTCGATAGCGTTGGACGTTCCTGGCCTTCGTGTGCGGTGCTGCCGCATGCTGCTGGTGCACCTGCACTGTATGCATGCACACACAAGCATCAAAAAAAATTTATATCCCACATTACTTTTTACCAGAAATCAAACCGTCCCTTTCCCTCCCAAATTTGTTCTCCTATTTCCGTGGTTATTCCTCACTTCGGAGAGCTGCGTCTCCTCCAAAGTCTCCGGATGATATTGACACTTGGTACTGGCGCACCTTTTCCCTCCAGAACCCCGCCATTTCACGGCCTTCATCGTCGCTCACACTATCGAGATTGACGACACCACGTCTCCGCCAGCCATTCATCGCTGTGCTGTCCGCGTGCCGCACATAAATAATCTCCCACGACATGTCTCGGGATAATTCCTCCCAGCCATTAAAATACGCCGCCAGGTGCTCAGTGAACTGCCTCGCAGTGCTGGCGGTGGTGTGGTGCCCACCCGCCGTAGTCATCCGCAGCCCAACCAGCGTCATGGGATTTGACTTCACGAAGAAAAAAGGCGTCCACCAGCGTAAACTTTCCAACCGCCGGTATGCACAGCAGCCGATGCTTTATAGTATTATTTGTGTGGTATTCCATTGCAGCCGATCCACATACAACTCGGCGGGGTGCCATTCAGGGATCGCCTTCAGCACTGCGTACTGTCCTCCACGACGTGCTGGTGGCCTCAGCTCCTTGAGTTCCTCTACTAATGCACTGACAAACTCACCCCAAACATGAATGCGCGCAAGCCAAACCCTTCCACACATTCAGACGAAAGAGTATTCCTCTTCACCAATACTAGCAACAGAAATAAATCCCCATCACTCATCGCGTCTCCCAAAATGGTGCGGTATTCGACGCCCGAGGCAAACAGATATCGGTGCGTTGAGAAATCTCTCTGCATCGACTTCTCCTCTTGCTCTGACAACACTCACAAGTTTTTGAGGCGGATCCCCAGAATACCACAGTCTCACTCCCCGATGTGTAAAGTGCTTTTCACCGTCCCGGGAATTGATCCCATCCAAGGCATCCTCAATGGCAGCAGAGTGTGCAACAAACTTATTCGCATCAAAGATGTAACGTGGAATCGGCCCCACTTTATCCATGCGTTCTTCGACCATCCTCCAGTATTCCACTTGCCCATCCGTAGTCCCATCGCGATTCATCCAGGCGCACACCGCCTTCACATCCATCTCGTCAGGGCAATTCACGATGATTCGCTCGGCTTTTGCTTGCGTCTCCCACTCATCACAGTTGCCCTCGTTTGGGGGTGACACCACAATCATGCCCCATCCGGTGCTAGACACAAAATAGCTCGCTGGCGGTGTCCCTTTCTCTGTCACATCGTAGGTAATATGCCCTTTCATCACACAATCCCACAAATCATACAAAGCGTCCGTGGATGCTCCTCTACCCACGTATCTTGTCACCGTCTTGATGGCCTTGTCACACAATTACTTCGTACTTCCACCAAAACTGTAGACAACAAATTGGAGTTTCTCGACATCGCCGTGCAGCAGCTGGTAGAGGAGGCACGAGCCGGCAGCCATCGAATTCCCGATCCCGGGCGTCCCAATCAAGACACGCCGCCCAGGCGTAAAGTAGGGCTCACCGTCAGTATGAACCAATTCGGTTATATCGCCCTTGACGATCCGCCACACTCGCTCCACCTCA
>NW_001849539.1:27563-38124 GCF_000209065.1 Trypanosoma cruzi
CACACCCATTCCCGTCCCCTCGCCGCCAACAACTTCCACGACATGATGTCACCTCGCATCGTACACGGACTCGCAGCATCCCTACAGGCATCTCGGTGCACTCGACGTCGTTGGATTCCTCGCTTCCTCGGCGGCTGCATCCAAAAACTGTTTAGTGGCTACATGAACACTTGCCTTTACCTCCGCAGCGGCCACCAACCACTTCAGTAAATTGTCCACGTCATTCTCGTCAAGCTTGTGTACATCTTCCTCCATATCCATTTCATCCCTTACAGCCCTCTCCATCCTCACAGAACAATCCGATGCCTGCATTTCGTCCAATACTCCCGCATCGCAAATATACTTCTTGAGGCCCTCGAAAAACTCCTCCTGCAAGACATTCCGATTGGCGTCCACAGCGCCCCTGCCGTCCAATTCCATCGCAAGAAAATCATTCAGCTCCATTTTATTCACGCGAACCCTTCCCTCAAACACCGCATCTTTAATCATAGTGGAAACGTCAATTCCAAGCTATTTTCTTTCTCGCCTTGCCCTTTCTTCCTCCTCCTGCCTCTCTCCTCTCAGGTACCTGAGAGCAGGCTGTGTTTATTTGTGCCATTGCAGGAGGAGTGACCGTATCCTTTCCTTCAAAGTCCCTCCATTCCCTGAGAGTGACAATAAATTCTTTTTTAGGCTTATTTGAAGCCTCCAACAGCATGTAAAACTCCTCACGCTCTTTTTCCAGCTCTTGGTATTATGGCGGCGATGCCTTTATTGTCCTCAATAACATTCCTTCTTGGATGAACTCATTGGGGCTAATTAAAAAGTCCTTCATGTAGACGTTCTCATTGAATTCCTCAACGCCCCTGCCGTCAAAATAATTCCAAAGAAAATCATTCAGCCACATTTTGGTGATGCGTTCCTTTCCCTTCAGCAGCACCCTTTCCAGCCGACTGTAAGGGGTCCACTGCGGTCGCCGCGTGTCCGCCACTCCTCTGCAAGTTGCAGCATCGGAACCATCGCTGGAGCCGCTGCAAGGCGCCCTCACAACACCCGTGCGATGAAGCATCCCACTCGCACCGCCCAACTGCGGCCAGCAGGCACCGATGGCTCCAAAGGACAGCCGCGGCTGTTTCCTCCCGCAGCCCCAATGGCGTTGGGCGGGGTGGTCGCACGGCGAGGTGGTCGGTACGCCATGCAGCCGCACTGCAACACCTGCCGGCGAAACAGTCAAGGCCCACCGCCTCCGCAGCAGCACGGCGTGCAATCGACCACAACGCCGCCACATTATCGTCCTTTTAATTTATTTAAATTTATTCACGTTGTCTGTCTGTTTGCCCCATCCCTAGCACTAACACTAATTCCATACCTTTACAGAGGGAGAAGTAAAAAGAAAAAAGAAAACACAATCCCACCGTCCCGCAGCGGGCCAACACTCTCCTCCACCCACCGCCATTGCCGCACAGGACACCGCAGTCACATCGGAGAGTCAACGCCACAGTGCGCACCACACCATCGTGCACGGAATGATGGGCGGGACGCGGCCAGGCACCGCCCCGCTCCATTTTCCCACCTCTCAAGTATTGCCTGCCCGCACAAAGTAGCAAACTGAATCAGAGCGCACACAAACCCAACAATCCCCCTCACTCGCTAAACCAAATTATTCGCATGGAGTGGCATTTAAGCACAAACCAGCAGTAGCAGGCTGCATGGAATTTCCCTGCCAGCCCTGCAAAGAGACACAATAACTCTGCGGAGCAAAAGTGAGAGCCCCTCGGTGTTGCCCGCAGTTCACATGAAAGGACAAACCCCACGCACGCATAGTTCCGGATTCCTCGCTGTTTGAGTGCACACCAACAGAACAAGTGAAAAAAAATACGTGCGCGCAAGATGACATTTAAGGACGTAAAAGCGACAGCCTGTTTTGTTCGATAGCGTTGGCGAGCAATCCCACACAATCCAATCAAAGTGACACGCCGGACAGAATGGCGTCAGCTAATAATAAATAAAAATAATTGCGCCAATGCAAAAAGCAGCAGGAATTTTGTTTTGCTCCCGAATTCGGGGGGGCGACGGTGGCATGAGAGTGTGTATGCGTGCAAGGCCCTTCGTGGGACGGCGATCCCCAATCCCGCCGTGCCCTGACACAAAAGGGCAACAGAAAAAAAGAGGAGCACACTCTCCAGAAAGGAGTGACGGTTGGGCAGTCAACCACCGTTCCGTCTCACGTGACGTCCACATATGTGCACTCCACCTCAAATATGTAGCTCCCTGGACGCCGCATGCATGAAGTGTGGTTTCGTCACTCGCAACGTGTTTTTCCTCCTGCAAACAACCAAAAAAATAATAATAATAATGGCCATGGCGCGGCTCCACTCAGGGGAAGCAATCGGGGCAGACACGAGTGGGGCCAGGGATCATACCAAAAATATATTTAAAAAAGGGGCAATAACTCCTCCAAGCCACAGAATCGTGCAGTGTTCATCCCTCTTCCTCTAAATTGAAGACCTCCTCAACAGAACAAATGCAACAGACACATGTGCAGCACAATATCTTTTGCTATCCCGCGTTAAATCTTACTTCCCATGCGTGCCACGGCGGCGGTGCCGGCGTTACACCTGGGATGACTCCAAAATATCGGGCGCCATGCTGTGGAGAGTGGATGCCTGAAGAACGTGACCGCGTCAGCGTATAACACAAAATGACATCAACAAAAAAAAGACTATCCGCGGCCCAAACTACCCGTGTGTGGCCGTCCTAAGGCAAACACTGAGACACGTGTGGAGCAACTTCAAAAAAAAAGTGAAAAAGTGGAGGAAGCCACCAGAGTAATACAAAAGAACACACCAGTATGTACTTACAAAAAGAAATACATCATTCCGCATAATTCTTCGTTCCTTCTCTTGTTGTTCTTTCTACACAACATCAGAAGTATAAAAGGTGGCAGGCATGCCCTCACACACAGTCATCGTGGGACAGGAGAGAGAGTCACTGCAGTCACGCACAGAAAAATAGAAACGAACCAACAATCAATGACGCTGTCGGGGCGGAGTACGATGGGTGGCCGCGCAGCCGCACAGCCGTGGCACCCCACGCCCTCCCCTCATTTCAGCCAGCAACGCACACTCACAACCTCCAGGAGGTGACGCGTCACAGAAGGGTTTCATCGATTGTTTTCCCTAACGCTTTCCTGAATGCATCCTATGGCCCGCACACCAGCACCATCGTCGAGCACGTCCTCACTACAGAGTACAGATATGAAAGAGAGAGAGCACCAGTCTCCATATTCGGTGCTGCAGCGGCGGCCGCAAAACACATACGCACACACACACACGTTACGCATCCGCCCCGGGCTGGCGTGATAGTTCGATAATCCGCTGTCGTCAATAATCGATAAAATACAATAAAATAAAAGCAACAAACCAATCACCCAATCAATCAATGAATAATGGAAAGAGAAAAGATCCCTGCCAGACGCATCCACGTTATGCCGCATCTGCGAGGGCTTCGTGTCTTCCCGCCGCGTAACGGTACTGTTGGGGTCGAAGCCTTTCCACCTCAAAAATGAGAAACTGCGATAAATCTTTCGTCCAGCAAACCATCCTCACCTGTCCAGAGGGGCATAATTAATGCTGCAGCTCGCACTCGATGCACGGTCAAGCAGACTCAGGGCGTCTGAGCGGGTGTCACCGGCCATAGGCCGCGGCGGTGCGGGTGGTCGGTACGACGACGCAGCGGTGGTGCCTGAGGCACACGACAATGACGTCATGTCGTGAGGCTTCTGCGTGTCCTCGTCGCTCTCCTCGTCATCGCGCAGCAGCGCCTCCAGCCCTCCACGCCGCGGCTCGCGCAGCTCCTGCCAGTGGCGGTCCTCCAAGTACCACACAACGACGCTATACATAGTGACCGCAAGCAGCACAATGGTCAGCAGCAGCACGATAGCCACGTACGCCCTCGCACCGCCGTCGCTCGGCGCAAGGTGGTTGGCCGCGCTGACCACGCACAGCGCCGAAAGGAGCACAAAGCTCGCAGTGTGCATCACCGTCAGAAAGGCCGAGCGCATCATGTTCGTGAAGGCAACCACGCCCGCGCCCGCAAGCAGCACAGCCGCCATGCAGAAGTACTGGACGTGGCAGCCTCCCACGGACGGTTGCACAGCCGCAATCAGACCCACCACACACAGCACTGACAGCTGGAACACGCACCAGTACACGTGGCTGCCCCTCATGTTCGTCAGCATGCCGCCGTACATCCGCTGCTGCGCCGCGGGGTACCAATACCCGACGGGGTACAGCAGGCGCTCATGAAGCGGCTTCCTCGAAAACTGCCAGTACTTCGTGAAGCTCGCACCCACGTGGCGGGCAATAAAGTAGCACACACCAGCAGGGAACGCCACACCGTACAGCACGCCAACGACACCAATCACGCAGTGCTGCACGCGGGCGTCGGGCATCGCCAGTGCAAGCACAGAGCCGAAGAAGATGCCGAGATGCATCGCGTGCGCCACGACGTACGTCAGGCTCGGGAAGCGCATCGCAGCCCACGCACTCGTCGCATCCACGCCGCGCCACCGCTGGAAGGCGGCCGTCACACCGCAGTGCACGCACCCGAACACAGCGGCGAGCAGCGCGTTGCCCAACACCATCCACAGCGGGTCAAGGGCAGCGAACACCGACAGGAAGTACTGCAGCGCAACGGTGCTCGCACGCTCCTGTGCCAAGGCGCATGACATCCTCGCAAACACGCCAAGTGCCTGCATCTCCACGATAGAGCCCAGCCCGCCGGTCACCACCATGGCAACAGCCGCCGCACCCGCAACGACGCCGGTGATCGCCGAGAGGGCGCTGGCAACGGCGGGCAGCGTGTTCGACCTGATCGTGAAGGACCCAAGCAGCACACCCTTGCAGCCGCCGGACACCGCCACAGCGTCGCAGCGAATGACTATCGTCTCGTCGGCAACAATGAAGTAACCGCGGTGCACAGGCAAAGCCAGCTCCAGGACGGTGGACGGATTCGTCGCGTTGCGCACCCACGTCGCGTTGCGCAGCATCGCTCCCCACGGACCGCCGAGGCCGCTCGGCTGCGCCGTCGACACCGGAACGAAGCTCAGGTGCGTGCCGAGCTGCGGGTCGCTTGCCCACCGAAACGGCGGCGGCAGCGCCACCATCAGCCATGTCGGGACGCCGCTCCCACCGCCGCGGATGTCGCTCTGCGTCAGGCTCCCACCAGCCGCCGTCGTCGTCACAGCAAGCGTCGGGCACGCCACGTCGCTCCACCACAGCGTGCCTCTCGCCGACGCCGTCGGGGTCCGCGTGGGCGGCAGCGCCACCGTCTCCGTCATCTGCAGGGACTCCGTCGACCCGTAATGCGTCCTACTCAGGCTCGGCGTCCACGTTGGCGTCAGGCTGCGCGTCTCCGTCAGCGTCGCCGTGTGGCTCAGCAGCGGCAGGACAGGCGTGCGGTTGCACCCGTCCACGTGCGGCAGGTACACCGGCAGGCAGTCGCGCCCGTACCCGCCCTCAGCACAGCGGCAGTCGCACGACCCCGACATCGCCCTCGTCGCAGCAGCAAAGCAGCTCACTTCGGCGTCGCACACGCCACACGCCACGGGGCGGAATTTCCCGATGATGCCGGCAGACCTGTAGTCGAACGGTCGCAGCGCCTGCCCGTTGAGCATCAGGCACCCCACGACGAACTTTCCGCCGGCGCCCCCAAGCACAACGGTGCCGTCCATCACGAAGGACCCACTGCCGGCGTTCCCGTGGAGCGTCAGCGTGCTCTGCACAAATTCCGCACTGCGCGGGTACGACGGCACCGACAGGAGCCTGCCGCTGATGCTGTTGCCGCGCACCGACAGCCACGACCCGGATGCAAACGACGCCGACCCCCGCAGCTCCAGCAGCGCGCCATCGGTCAGCGCACCGGCGTTGTCGTTCACTACGACGGCGGACGCGTTGGCCTCCACCCCGCTGTCGAACACCAATCCATGCGCGGCGTACACCTGGCTCCCCGACACGCGCAGCACAGCGCCCCCAGACGCCACCACACGCGCACTCGCGTACAACGCAAAGTCGCCACCAAACACAGCCGCATCCAACGCGACACCGCCACCGACAAGCTCCAGCACAGCGCCGTCCACCACCACCGTCCACCCACCAGTCATCACGGTCACGAGGGCCACGCCGTACACAACCAGCACGGACCGCACGAGCCGCAGGCCCGACAGCACCAGCACCGGTGCGTACGGCGAGGACCGCGAGCCGGGAAGATACACAAGCGGCGTCGACCTCGCGGCAACCAGCAGGGAGTCCGTCACCGTCAGCACGGACCCCGCAGGGAACGTGCCGGTCAGCACAAGCGCACCGTTCAGCGCCTCCACATCGCAAATCGACAGCTCCACCGGCCCGCCCTCGTCGCTTCCCGCCGACACCGCACCGCGCAACGCTCCACCGCCCATCACGTACAGCACGGCACCGTTCAGCAGCGACACGTTCTGCACAACGATCCGCACGCCGTCCCGCGCCATCCACGGCACGTAGAGCACAGGACTCACGCCGTCCAGCACAACGTGGCGCAGCGTCACCTCGCTCGCGCCGGCAGGCACAACGAACACCGACCGCACCGTCACGCCCCCGCGGACGAACACACTCAGCACAGTGCCCATGGCAGGCGGCAGCGCGGGAGCACCCACAGGCACGCACGCCTCGCCGTACCCGCCGCTGCCGCACGCGCACACGCACACACCGTTCCTCATGCTGGCCGACGCCGTCCCGGGCGCGTAGCAGTACGTGTCCCTGTCGCAGTCGTCGCACCCAACAACGTCGATGCTCCCAGCGTCGCCAAAACCAGCCGCTGCGTACTCCTCCGCCGTCGACAGGACACGCCCACTAGCGTCGTTGCACGCCACCCTCAAATGCGCCCCAGCCGCAAGCGACAGGCTCAGCGATAGCATCCGCGGCAGCAGCGCTCGGTTGCGCACAAAGCTCAGCGTGCTCCCAGCAGCGGTCACGGCGCCAGTGGCGTAGAGCATCTCCCTCGAGACGCCGTCGTGCACGTTGCCCTTCGCCAGCAGCATCGACCCGCCGGCAAGGCTCACCGTCGAATAAAACGCCACCGCGTAGTCCCCCGTCGATACAAAGTCGCTCCGCACAAGCGCCACTGCGGAGGCCGACACGCTCACAGCCCCACGCACAGGCACCGCGTGCTTGCACAGCAGGAAGTCGCTGTCAAAAAACGCCACCACGGAGCCGCCACTGGCCGCAACACCGCCCTCCACCGACACGCACAGCCCCAGCGCCGTCTGCACCGACAGCCCGTCCACGTACAGCGCACCGCGCGACGACAGCGCCACGCCGCCAACAAACAACACGCCAACAGCGTCGCGGAACACAGCCGCCACCTGCGTGCGCGCGATGGTCAGCACACTCCCCATCAGATTCACGCTGTGCACCACGAGGCACGCGGAGGCGTCGCCAAGGTCGTAGGCGCCGCGGTACGCAACACGCGCCTCTGCGATCAGCACCGAGTCCACCACAGTGACGCGCGAGCCCGGCGGAAATCGGTTCGCCACCACCACGCCGCCGCCGGAGTGCGACTCAAGCCCGCTGATCAACACATCGGCGCGCTCTCCAGCAGGCGAGTCGGACAGCCACCCCAAAACGTAAAGGCTCGTACCGCCCACAAACGTGCAGTTCGCCAGCGTCACGTTGCGCACGCTCCCTGACATCAACGCCACGTCCACCACGACGTCCGCCGCAAAGGTCACACCAACGTAGCACACCACCGACGTCTCGAAACTGACGTTCACCTCCAGACCCACACGCACGTCCCGCACGCAAAGGTCGGCGCCGTCGGTGCTCGGTGGCTCGGGAACAGCAACGGGCAGGCACGCATCGCCGTGGCCTCCCTCCGCGCACCTGCAGGCGCAGCCATCACTCGAGGTCGTCGTCGTGTACGCAGGGAAGCACGACGTCGCAAGAGTGCATGGGTCGCTGCAGGTCAGAATGGTGGCATTGTACACGGACGGGATGCTGTAATTCGCCCCCTCAACGCCGTTCACAGTGTTGCACGCGGCCACAATCGCTCCGTTTTTAAGATCGGTTGGCCCTGAGAATATCCACAGCGCTTTGGTCACTCCATTGTTGGACATGAATTGGTTGCCGGACACCGACAACGTGGAGTCGCGGAGATTCACCGTGGGGTTAAAAAAAGCAAAGACATTCGATGGGGGCACGCGGCAGAGGTTGTCGCTCAACTGCAGCCAAGAGTTGTAGTAAATGTAGGAGGAAAAAGTTGAATAAAACACAGCCAAGCTTCCCTGCATGTCGTTGCCCTGAAACACAACCGCGGACTGGGACTCCACACGTGAGGCCCCAAAAAATAAAATGAAGTACCTCACCGGCCTCGTCACAACGTTGCCTCGGATCACCACGGCAGAGTTGTTCAGTACACTCAGCGACAAAAAATGTCTAGACCCTCCAAGATTTATCAGCGTACTGTTACCGCCTTCCATATTAAACGTGTTGGCCATCACCGCAAACACGGAGTGCCACGACACCCTCAGCGAAGACTCAACGACGTGAATGGCGCTTGACAATGCCGTCACGCTCTGAAACACATTGCCACTGAGCACCACCGCGGAGTCATTGCTGATCGCCAGTCCATTCATCGCAATACACAACGTCCTCCCAACGTCCAATCCCGGCCAATGAATCAGCCTCGTGACCGCAAAGCGGTTCCCGCTGATCGTGATGTTCGTGCGCGGTGGAAACACACCCACCGGGCTTAGCAGTGCGTCAATAAACGTGTTGCCGGTGACGACAATGTTCAACGACCCCACAGCGGCGTACGCGTTGCCCAACAGCAACAGCACGGCGCCGTCCCTCCACGTGCATCCATCAAACATGACATTCGCCACGTCGCCCGTCATCGCCCCAATCAGCACCGTCAGGCTCATGCCGCCCCCGCTGAACGTCACGTTGCGGTAGCACAGCCACGACAGCCCGCCGCCCACAGCCTGCGCAACCTCGGGGTGCACCATGTCGCTGATGCACTCACCAACCGGCGGTGGCAGCGGCGTGGACGGCACTGGCGACGGCGGTGTCGGTGGCGGCGGGCCAACAGGCACAGGCGCCGGGACGCACACATCGCCGTGCCCTCCAGCAGCGCACTGGCACTTGCAATCAATGACAGCCGTCGTCAGCGGAGCAAAGCAGTTACCATCCTTCGTGCACTCCCCGCACGCAGTAACCGTCGTCAAGTTATTGATGCCATGGAGCTCCAATTCAGCCGCCGTCGTCACCTTCCGTCCCGCGACCGTCAGGCACCCAGCAACAAACCGGTAGCCGGCGTCAGACTGCGATAGCAGAGGCCTCGACAACCCCGTCCAGCCCATCTTGCAGCCCGTCAGCGTCACCACACTGCTGCTGTCAATGCTCATAGCAAATAATGGGGAGTAACGGAACATCGCACCCACTCCCACGTTGTTGTCGCGCCAATCAAGCCAGCTTGACCGCTGGACGGTCCACAAGTTAGATGCATAAATGGCGTTGGAAACAGGACCGCTGTTCCCCACAACGCGCAACACGCCGTGATCTGACACGCTGAATTTTTGCTTCTGATACAAGAAGCTTGTCCCGGAGTCCATTGTGTTGTTGAGCAGCGCAAAAACAGAGTGATCACTGACACCGAGAATGTGCACGCAGAGCAGGTGTGTGTACCCACCGAAGCTGCAATACCGCGCGTACAGCGAGCTGCCACCCTCCAGCGTCAGCGTCCCGGTCGAGTACAAACCAAACAAGCCGTGCCTCGATGCATTCGCCTTGACGTTGCTGACCAACAGCGAGGACTCGCTCAACACGACGTTCTGCAGCATCACAACGCTCCACATGTTGTTCACAGATCCCGGCAACTGGACCTCAGAGAACTGCACCGCGTCTACGTCCGTGACGGCAATGTCGCAGTGCTGCGGGAGGGCAAATGCAAACAAAACAACGGAGGACCGCATTACAGTCTGGCTCACGCGGATCAGGACGCCGGATGACTCGGTCGCCTCAGCACCCCCAACAAACTGCAGCACAGCCCCGTAAAGGAACGTGCACCCAGTAATCGTGATGTTGATGGGAAGATGCAGCGGCATCCGATTGAGGGAGAACGTCAGCATAGCACCCACGCCGCTGAATGTCACACCCACGTAGCAGTGGTGCGTCTTCCACATTTTCAGCGTGAGGTTCTTCAGCGTCTGATTCACCACGCAGCTCGTGTCGCCGTCGACGGCTCTCTCCGGCAGGGGCGGCACAACCGCGTCGGGCACCTCGAAGGGAAGACACGACGCGCCATGCCATCCGTCCTTGCAGCTGCACGAGCACAAGCCGCGGTCCACCGACTCCGTCCCGGGCATGTAGCACGCCGCGTCTTCGTTGCATGTGCCGCACCTGAACACAACTACGTCCTCCGGAAGCACATCTTCGTACGAAACCTCCTCATCGCCCTGCAGGTTGCACCCAACCACAAAACCGCGCGGTTGACGCCACAGTCGTACTTAGTGGAATAATTTTCGCAAAGGCTTTACTCGAGTCCGCCC
>NW_001849539.1:38224-41723 GCF_000209065.1 Trypanosoma cruzi
TGCCGCTGTCCGACAGCTTAATTTTGTACAAGGAATTAGGCATATCTATTACTGAGGCTGCGCTCACGCTGTTGCCCTCCACACGCCACTGCGCACCACCCTGGAGTGTCAAAGAGCCGTCCCAATGCACCAGCGCGGGATCAAAAAACGGTGCGAGACCAATAAGGATGCAGTCCGCCACTCGCAGCAGCCCCGCGGAGCTCACGGTGGTATCCCCATAAAAATAAATGCCACTGGCTGCGCTCATCGTGTTGTTCTCCACGTCAAAGTAGCCACCATTCTTCACAACAGCAAATTCAAACAAAAAAGCAGATTGCAAATGAACGTCCTCCTCCGCTCCCCTCAGCGTGTTTCCCTTTATAATGATCCCGCCATCATCAACAACAACAAAGGAGAAATAGACTGCGTAAATTTCCCCTTCAATGAGGTTGTCAAGTAACAGTAGCGTCGAGTTCGCACCGAGAGAAAACAGCAGGCATTGAATGGCGCGGCGCGACGTCATCACAAATGTACTACCCGCCACCAGTATCCGGGAGCTCCTGCCAAAATCACCTCTAAACTCCAAATCACCGGCATCCATCATCGAGGAGACCACACTCACGTGCACGCGTGCACCACTCCCCCTGATCGACAGGCCCATGAGGACGCACTGCAGCAGCGTGATGTTGAGTGTCTGCTCTGACGCGTCAAAGCTCCACAGGTCCAGCACGATCGCGGCAGTGAAGGTCACATTGACGAAGCAAAGACCACGCACACCGGGATCAGGACCGTCCACGGAGCTGATGCTGCCACCGTGCACGCAGCGGACCTCCGTGTCCTCCGCGTCAGGGAGCGGGAGCGGCCCAAGGCCGTCCGGAACAGCAGCTGGCAGACAAGTGTCACCGTGGCCGCCAGCAGCACACACGCACTCACAGCCGCTGACGCTGCTCGTCCTCGCAGCGAAGCACACAGCCTCCACGGTGCACGCACCACAGTCCAACACCGTCACAGGCGTCCCAATATTGAGACCTTCTCGGTAATCCGTCACAGGAGAGCCCATTACCTCGTTGCACATGCCGTAGATGATCGGGCGCGTGTCGGATGGCGGTAACCAGTTGCTTGTCATTTGTGCATGAGTCGACGAGTACAAGCCATACGTGAAGTTGTTGTCAAGTATCGACCACACACTCCGATCGCGGAACGCCACGCCGTTCTCCTTGGCCACGTACACAACGTAGGCGGTGCGGAACTCGTTGTTGCGGTGCACCAGCCAGCTGCCACCAGTTACGATCAGCGTTTCTGCAATGAGCATGGCGAAGCCGAGACGGAAATTACTGGACACAACCTGCAGCACGCTACCGCCATCCAAAACAACATCCCCAAACACACACGCGCCTTCGTAGCTTTTAATGCTCGGCGCACTCCACGAGCTGTTCTGTATGGAGAACACGGAGCCGCCGCTGACACGCAGGTCCGACGCAAAAGCATACATCACGTGCGTCCGCGACACGACAGCGCAGTTGTCCATGTAGAAGACGCTGGACACGTTCACGCCGAAGCCGCGCTCCAAGAGGATCGCAGCGCACGACTCCCCGCCACACAACAGCGTCGACCGCGTCATGACAAACCGCGTCGACAGAAGCAGGACGCCGTCCAAAACAAGCGCGGGGCCGTACCGAAATCCCTCGTGTCCACGGGTCGTCGGCACGTACTGCGACCCGCCAACCGTCGCGCGCAGCGTTGAGTTCGCCAGCAGCACACTCGAGTGCAGCGGCATCGCGCCATGCAGCACGATCGTGCCCTCCAGCGACGTCACATTCGTCATTTTGACGAGGAAGTGGGGCATCAAGCGCGCCGTGCTCTCGCTGAGGCCGCCAATCCGCAGCTGCGCGCCGCCCGCAAGCACGCAGTGGCGCAGCGTCACGTTAAGCGCGTCAGCGAACACGTCCATCGAGCGCAGGTCCACCGCCACAATGATCGGCCCGCCGAACACCACCGAGTCGAAGCACGCCGTCGCACGCCCGCCGCCAACCGTCACCGACTCCGTCAGCGTCACGCCACTCACGCAGCCCTGCGCACCGCCACCACCACCGCCAGCCCTCGCAGGCGGCACGTCGAACGGCAGGCACGCCTCGCCCACGCCGCCGGCACGGCAGCCGCACACGCAGTCGGAGAAAGACGCCGTCAGTCCATCGAAGCACGCCAACGCAGCCGCACAGCCGTCGCACGGCACCACGCTCACGGAGGGCAGGCCGGCCATGCGGTAGTCGCCGCTGCTCTGCAGCACCCGGCCGCCGGCACGGTTGCACTGCACCGACACGACGCCGCTCGTGATCGCCAGCCCGGAGACAAGCGTCACGCCGGTGGCAGCACAGCGCGCAATCGACACGGCGCCGTCGCTCAGCGTCACCCCCGACAGCGACGCCACAGACGACGCCTCGCCCACCGCCCACACGTCGTGCAGCTCCAGCCACCCACCGAAACCGACCGTCCCACCGTCGCAGCGCACCAGCGACGACGCAACAGACCCCTCAACGCCAACGAAGCGCAGAACCGAATCAATCACCGCGAGGCGCTCGCCAAGCACAAAGCCGCCGCCGCTGCTCACAACCGACACGTTCGTCACGGAGAACACCGAGTGGCTCCGCAGACTGAAAGGCGACGAGGACGCCACATGCATCGCGGACGCGGTCGGACCGCCCGACGCCTCCAGCAACACGCCGTCAAGCACCACCGCGCTCGACAGCAGGTCCACACCGCCGCCAACGTACACCGCAGACCCGCCCACCTGCAACGACCTCAGCACAGTGTTGCTCACACGCAGCTGCGACTGCAACAGCGACGTCGCGTGCAGCACAAGCGGCGATGCCACCGCGTCCGTCAGCCCGCTCAGCTGGGAGTAGCGCATCGGCCCCGACGTAACAATCGTCGAGTCACGGACCGTCACGTTCGTGTGGGCCGGCAGGTTGTGCGCAAACACAAGCGAGCAGTAGCTCCCGGACAGCCCGCTCACGCTCACCTCCAGGCTCCGGTCACTCGCCGGCTCGCCGCTGTAGCCCCGCACGTAGATCTGCGCACCGCCGTCGCACACGCAGTTCCTCAATTCAATGCGCAGTGTGCCGGGAAGCATCGCCGCAACGTCGAACACAACAGCCACGCCGTTCGTGATGAACACGCCGTCCATCAGCACCGTGTCCACGGCGTGGCCAACCGTGATGGCTCTGTCCACCGTGCCGCCCCGCAGTCGCAACGCCACCGCATGCACCGCGGGCATCCACGCCGCCGCCGCCGCAACCAGCACCAACGCCACAAGCAGCGCCACACGCACAGCCGCAATGGCCCTGCACCGCACACAGTGCCGGCTGCGCGGACACGCACCCACCGCACACCACATCCACCGATCCAATCAGGCACCAACAGGGATTTCGTGTTATTTCGCGCTCGACCCCTCGACCGTAACTCCTACCCAGCAAATCCTTTTCTACAGATGGCAAATCCAGAAACACAATTCCGATAGATC